>NW_004798141.1:12453-43391 GCF_000002075.1 Aplysia californica
GGGGGGCAAAGAAACTCAGCCGGTTGATAGTGATAATAATAGGGTTCACCAATTCACCGTCGATGCGTAGCCATTCCCAATTGCTTGTTTCAGTTTTGCACTTATATAGTAGGCCTACAACTTCTGTAATTTCCCAGTTCTAAGGTGTAAAACGTGGGCGTAGACTACCCCCAGGCAAGGATCTGCGGGCAGAGGTACTGTGATTTACACATTGGATTTTACAGTAATCTGTTTTTCTTTTGCACCGGAACAAAGTGGATACCGTATATCGGGCCTGCATTCTTTAGAGCGTATGGTCTGTATCGTTACTTCATTTCTCGCATCAGGTGCACTTCTGTTTCTTAGTCCTAAAGTGATTTACTCTTGTATTGTAAAGGTCACATGCAGAGCAATTAATGCTTCGGGAGAAACAACATTCTTTGTAGTTGCACGGGTGTGAAGAGCGAATTATCAAAGTAAATGACCCTTGGCGAAAAACGACCGTGTAACCAATAAACCGTGAATTCCAACTCAATAACGACTACTCCAGCTGCTTGTACCAAACAAGGTTGTTGTTGATTGTCAGCATAACTATAACGTTCCTTCATTAATCCAGTTGCGGTAATCCGGGCTATTGTGCCTATCCTCATTTAACCCGATCTAGAGGGAAAGGTCAGTTTGACGCAAGAATATAGAAGCCATTAATGGTGTGGGTGGGGTGGGATCTGCCAATCAGCAATAACCAATCTTTCACAGAAATAGGGCAGTGCTAAAGTATTTAAAGTCCCAAATGTTTGCATAATTCTCTCTTTCAGTTATTAAAGTCCTATATACATGTAGAAGCCAACAACTTAAACAGGATATAGCAATATCGTAAGTAAACCTTATATTTTAGTGTTGGAGATTACCTACCGATTTCTATGTTTAGCAGATGTTTTATATTACATGTACTATTAAATTATTTTTATCATGTTTCCATACTTCTCCATTTATAATTGTGTCAGAGTTCCCTTTCAAGTTATCAGTATTGTTATAAAGATTTAGACTGTATAGTGGAAATGTCCTCCATATTCCCCCACACACACTATTGTATAGTATAGTATAGTTTGAAGATGCTTTGTATCAAATAATACCGCACTCCACTTCAGAACAACGAGGAGCTTATATGATATTGTACTCGGAAGTATTCTGCCACGTCCATTACTGGATTTGTTTGTTTGTTTGAGTAAAGAGAAACACGTCCACACAATAATGGTCACTTAGTAGAGAAGAAAATTTATGCCAGACTGACAAAAACAATGGAGGGAAAATAGAAAAATAGGGCCCAACCTTGGCGCCCTCCAACCACCCGCCATTACTGGATGATTGAAAGAACTTTAATTTAAATCAGCACTTAAAACGCATTTGTTTCAGTCCAGCTTCAATCTGTAATTTCCGACATTCCCAATACAAATATTATTATATTCTCTCAGTATATATAATGTTCTCTCAGTATCGTTTTAAATTCATGCTGTTCTGTAAAGATTTATGACTGTGAATTCATCAATGTGTGTGAGGGTGTCTGGATAAGCTATGTGGGATTGTCTTTACTCAAGGATGTACTGGAGAGAGGGAGAGAGAGAGGGAGAGAGAGAGAGAGAGAGAGAGAGAGAGAGAGAGAGAGAGAGAGAGAGAGAGAGAGAGAGAGAGAGAGAGAGAGAGAGAGAGAGAAAGGATTATTATAGGAGCTGTGCGCTGCATTTGTTCTTTGTATTGTGGAAATGCGCTATGTAAATGCAATTTACTATTATTATTATTATTATTATTATTATTATTATTATTATTATTATTATTATTATTATTATTATTAACGAATGAAATGATCATGAGCGAGTGCGCTTATGAATTTATAAAATAATATATTCAAGTAAGAAAATAAAACACTCCAACAAAAGAGCTTTTTGTGTAAGTTAAAACCCCCACGGAGTCCATAACGTAACCTGCCCCCAAACAAACAAACAAACAAGCAAACAAACACATAAACAAACAACCCCCCTCTCTCTCGGGTTACCCCATCAACAGACGGAGGAACGCCGAAAGAAGAACACAGTACGCTGACAGAATAACGACATCAACAAATGAAAAAATTCTCTTAAAACAACTGACTGATCCACACTATGTTGTACCGTCGGGTGTTTGTTTTTTGTTTTGTTTTTTCGTTGTTGTTTTTTTTTGGGGGGGGGGGTGGAACACACTAAACTCTTCAGTGTGGCAACTGCAGAATTATCAACTAAGGGGACCTTCTCCCATTTTTATAAATCCTCTTTTCGAGAAGCATCAGGTGCACTCTCACGTCACCACCCGCGACTTAATCCTCTTCTATTTCTAGGTTAATCTGACTCTAATTCTTTCAATTTTCCCACCCTCCCCAGCAGGAAGCGGAAGTCCCGGCTGAAGACTGCCAAGAAGACGTCGCTGCCGCAGAGTGTGCAGACAACGCGTCACCGATAAGCGAAATTCCACGCCCGCGATTGGTGCTACAACACAGCCAGTCTTGTGACGTCGAGAGCGAGTCTGCAACTACAAATACCAGTGAAACAGATTCCGAAGTGCTCTCAGGTTTAGATCTAGCCCCTGAGACGATACGAAGAAGTCTGGCCAAATCAGACGTCATCTGGACTGGAGGAAGTAGTAGCGGAACAAGTTCACCCGCTCCTTCCGTCACGATGGAGAAGAGAGTCGCGGGGAGACCTTCGCTGAGTGAAGCAAAACAACAAGTGAGTGCATATATTTTTACTTGGTCTAGAGGCACAAAGCATTTTGATAGATCTATCTCCGTCGGAGAGGTCTCCGAATAGATACTGCGCTTCAACCCAGCATGTAAGGGCCAGCCCGAGCTGATAATGGGAAACGGCATCCCGGCAAACAGATAGAAATACATGTATAATGATTGGTAAAATAATTTCTTAATCTGGGAGTTGAATCGCATCCTCAGCATACAAAATTGTGGAGACCCTAGCCTTAACACCTCCGATACCGATGAAAGGAAGAGAAGGAGGAGGAGGAGGAGGAGGAGAGAGAGAGAGAGAGAGAGAGAGAGAGAGAGAGAGAGAGAGAGAGAGAGATTCCGATCATCATCGATACCTCGAACAACAGACACATACCTATGCTCATTTCTACAGGCATAACCTAGCATCTGTGTTTGTTGCCATTTTTTGTCCAAAAGTTGCCAAACGTTGCCACAAAAAGTGGCAAAAGTTGCCAAACGTTGCCACAAAAAGTGGCAAAAGTTGCCAAACGTTGCCACAAAAAGTGGCAAAAGTTGCCAAAACAGTTGCCATTAATTTTCAAGCTTTCAACTCTCTGTGGCGACGTATTTTTATATAGCAATTTGATAGAGGTAACAATCTAAAGCACCAGAATTTCTTGTGCTCTGTTTTAAGCATCCAGTATATCATTTGTAGTCACCCAGTGTATAAAATCGTGAAAAATAAAGGTTTCGCAAGAGAATGAAATCAAAATTAGAACAGCACGGATAAATCACCACAAAAATTAACAAATTGGGGCGCGTCCACCTATCCGAAGATTGACTGTTTTAACCCTAAAGGTGTGTAATTCAAGAAAAAGTAGGCCCACAGGATATTATTCGGTTTTGGTGGAGACACGCTCTAACATAACACATTTATATTTTTAAAAGGGTAGGAACAGCATCAAATTAAATGACATTACGCTGTGAAACACACATACAAAAAGAAAAACAAATAATCAGAACAATTTTTATAAAAATTAACACACCAACAAATTAAAACACAACAAAGAGGGAAAAATAAAAGACAAACAGCAATATAAATAGTAAGTAATGTAATGTACATGTTTATATTTTCTGCATGAAAATAGATCTAGATACACAAGGACATCTTAAAACGTATCAAATCACATGTCTGGTATGTTATGAAGTAGCTTTGTTGTTTTGTCTTTTTTGAAAAATGTAAAAATCACGGCCGAGATTCGCGGACCAAAAAATGCCAAAAAATCGCGGCCGCGATTCGCGGGTCGCGGCGCGACAAACGCAGATACTAGATTAACGGTCAGCTACATGTATTTCTCTTTTCAATTTCCAGATCAGCGAAGAGACGAGGAAATTTCTGACTTTCGTCAAGAGGAAATTCCGCAGAGGACGACGCAGCAAACGTGAGACTTCCGTACAGGAGATCCATATAGACCCAGAGGAAGATGAAGACAGATGGGCTTCTCGTGCCGCCAGTGGCTACAGCAGCAACAGTAGCGGCAGCAGCACGTCTCAAGCCAGCAGCAGTGGTCTGGCCAGACAAGGCAGCAGAAACAGCAACCGCGGTAGCATCAGTAAAAGCAGCAGCAGCTCACAGCCCGCCATCGGCAACTTGGAAGTGGTGCATGACCTGGATGACGACTTCAACCCTGACTACAGACACTTCAACCACGTACCTTGATGCAAGTGGGTAGCCAGATAATACGTATTACTACATGACAAACTGAAAGAACAATCAGTAAGGTTTAGTAAATTGGTGCCATAGAGAGTGTGTCACAGAGAAAACGAGCACAGCAGGCTCAGGATAAGTTCAGGAAGGACATGGATCTGTCTCGGCTCTTGAACAGTCTTTTATAACCCATATTATTATAATATAGATGTAGATGTGTACTTGCAGTGCCCCTTCAAAATTATCAGGTTCAAATGATTATATGTTCATGATGCACTTGAAAGGAGACGCAAAATGTGAGAATTCTCCGACGGTAAATTTTGATCAAAGCAGACTTATGCTGGTTTCTACGAATCTGTTATCATTTCATTTTAATACAGGCCATACCCAGAGCATGAGATCTATAATGTATGCTCATTGTGAGAAGAAAATGAGACAGTACTTGTTAACCTCTGTTGGAAAAGATTGTCCAAATACAACTCTGGTGCTTTGGAATGATTATAGTATGTGTATGAAAACCACAAACTTTTGAAAATGTAATGCTTGCCTGGCTCAGAAATGCAGACATAAACGAATCTCAAGTTCTGCCATGCAGTTGGAAACTTGAAACAAAATAAAACATCGAAACTAGCTGCCACTTATTTGACTCTAAAGCAGAGGTACACTGTAGACCAGGTACATAGTTGTGGTTTTCTGCTGCTTGTCAAAGTACATATAATGTACTTGTATCAGTAAATTTCATGCAAAGTTAACCAACTGCCACCATTGTAATGACTGAGTCTTTTATGTATAAATGGTACATGATTAAAAAATAGTATAAATATAATGATCATATAGGCGTACATGATGCATGTGTGTACAACAAGTACAAGAGATTAAAAAATCTCTGGAATGATGAAATGATGTTATAAAGTGCCTTTTAAATATATAACGTATGTGTGCAAATGCTTGTGTATAGTTGTGGTTATGGTGTGCTAAGCATAAAAAGTATCTTTTAATAACCTTTATTTGTATTTTAAAAATAAATATTTTGAACATATATTTTAAAATACACAGTGGAGTTTGCTTAAACCAAAATCTGCGGGACCTTTGGAATTTCTTCAGTTTAGCTGGGTTTTTGGTATAGAGAGATTGCTCATAATGATAGAAGTAGAAGGAAAAAAATCGGGGATTTTATTTTCTTTTGGTTTACCACTGTTTACAAATTAATAACCATGTTTAGGTTAAGCGGAGTCCACTGTTATGTACGTACTAGTAAATTATTTTTATAATTGTTACATGTAATAGGTACACAATGCAATTTGTGAACAGGATGAGCTATAACGCCACTCACTACAAAACCTCACAGAAGTCAATTGCTCACAATACAATTCTGACGTTTCATGATGCCAAATATCCAAGTCAAAATTTCAACTTCAATAATATATTATGTATTATGCGTAAGACTGTATCATGAGCATGAGTTTTTGATGTTGTGTATACTGCTGGTTTATGTTCAGTATTCATGATACCCGAGACGATTTAATTAATTTGTTATCACGTGCTGAAGAAGATGGGGTACTATGCGAGTATCTTCAGGGAAGCACGGTGGTCCTATCATCTCCGTCCTTCTGTACATTGAAGAGCAACACAAACATTGCAAAGATTCATTAGTCCTTTTTGTCCTGAGACAAGGGGCTGAATGTCAATGTTTTATGCCCCCATCCATACATTACATTGTAGAACATTTAAGAAATGCCGCTTCAGCCCTGCCCAACAGGGATAACGCCTGGTGGAGCCAGACACAGCGTTCCATATAAGTATAACAGAAGAACAGACAGGTAGATGATACAGTAAACGTTCCAATGGAAGGTTGAAACTCTGGGTTTTGTGTGCAAGTTGCAAGGTTAAGACACACTGTTTATTGTTACTATGGGAAATTATCTCTTCCTGCCAGGAACAATTTTTACGAATTTTCATCATAGTACATCTACCTTCTGTATTCTTTAAGCTTACTTTACATTAAATAATTTTACCTATGAAAAGTGCTCGTAGTCAACTTATGAGTAAAACTTTCTTTACAATTACTATATCAATTCAACACAAAAATAAAGAACTTCTAAATGATAAAAATAAATACAAATATTCGCATGGTTACGACTGCGTTTACTGCTTTTCCTTTCTTACATGGCAATTTAAACAATCCTGAAGATTCATATAGTGTAGATCATTTTTATTGGCAGAACACTTGGAACCCTGCTAGGACATGTTGCAGACAGAAAAATCTTTGCTGGGAGGACAAGAAAAATGTCGGTTTTCGGTCAATTACAAACCCTGAAACTCCTCAAGAAGGCCAAGTTAATTAACCAACTGTGCTATAACAGCCAGAAGGGGCTATAGCTGGAACCTCAACATGTCTTTCCCAAAAAATGTTCATAGGTTTTACATGCACAGGTGTATATTCTGGTCAAATACATTACATGTATGTACAGTGAAGTCGGATTAAATCAAAATTCTGCGAGGGACTGCCATATTTTCTTCAGCTTAGACCAATTTTCTGTTTAAAGAGGTTACCCAAATAGAACAAAAAAAGATAGTTTTTCTTTTCTTTCGGGTTACTGCTTTTTTTTTCCATTAACCAATTTCGGTTTAATTAAGTGAACACCCCTGTAAGTCGTATGACTACCATGTGCTTGTTCCAGATGAGGAAAGTAACAGACATTGTTTTTCACCTCCTTCTATCTTATTGCCCAGGTAGTAAGGGCAGAGAGAAAGAGAGAGATAGAGAGAGAGAGATAGAGAGAGAGAGAATGAGAGAGAGAGAGAGAGAGAGAGAGAGAGAGAGAGAGAGAGAGAGAGAGAGAGAGAGAACGGGGGGGGGGGGGGGGGTAACGCTATACTTTAGTACAAAACCATGTTATGATTGCTTTTTCTTGGATTTTTGAGCAAACATATACATGCATAACATTATACATCATTTTGAGCTGTAAATTATGAATGCAATTGATATGGTGCTTGACTGAGTTTATTGACAGAAATCTTTGTCTCGGAACTGCTGTATCTTAAGTACAGTTCAGTTCAAGTTAATAGTGTGTCAACAAAATTTGAGCTTCATTTCGCCAAAACACAGATCAGGACAATAATAACAATAGTTGTTTTTGTTTTTTTCTTTAAGTACATGAAGTAGAAATAACATATCATATGAGAACAGCCATCAACTATCTGTTTCATCAGTATTGTGTCTTTTACTTGTTTAGTATGTAAGTAAGACGGTAAGAAAGAAGTCCTGTTACTGTCATGACATAGCTCTCCACACAAGCGAAGGGCCAGAGAGTCCACAAGTTGTACATTAGAAATCCAAGTAAGAAATAAAGTAATATTAATTTAGTATATTGTGATCTGTTCTCTGAAAATTCAGCTCTAACTATGCTTTGTCTCTGGCAATGAGATGTCCTATAATTATAATTGTTGCCAAAACGCTATAACATGCTACATGTATCAATTTTAGTAGTAGAAAAGGCACTTTCTTTCCACTTGCCATAACACGATAGTTTGATTAACACTTTGCGCTCACTTGGCGCAATAATGCGACTGTGAAAATTATCCGTTCCGATTACCTGCGCCAGGCCTGAGAAGTTCGTTGCAGTCACTCTCCTGGCACAGTGACCAGATGGGGTATTTTGTACTGAGTGACCGCAAAGTGTTTTAAAGAAAGAAACAAGAGAAACAAACTTGACTTTGGATTTTGTGGTCTATACAACACAACTGGCCTGTCCACCCTTTCATTTACAATGTTTCCACCTCCCACAGAACAAGCTTGCCCATCTTAGGCCTCAAATAGTGCAGTTGTAGTTGTGTAAGTTTACCTTTGATACATAGTGCATGCACCAACCCTAACTTGCTGTGTCATGGTTATCTGTTAGAAATAGCGATGGCTTTATGTTTTTGTCAATCATACCAGAGCTTTGTTCATTCACTGGCATCACTTCGTTTCATATTCATTTGACACCATGTTAGTAGAAAAATCTGTCACAGGGATCTGTACTTGAGTTAGAATGTCGAGGGGATTATTCATAATAATACAAAATAATAAACAATATTTTGTTTTGCGCTCAACAGCAAGCTTTATTCGTTTTACAGTCTATATCAAGTCTAAATTTCTGGGAATTACAAATCGTGAACCAAATCTCAGTTTGAGGAAACTTTGTTTTTTTAAAACGAAGCAATCAAGTTTTGAGTGCTTCATGGTATAAAGCTGGAGTGCCCTTAACATTTCATTTATTTCATTATGATGGCCAATCTGAAACAGACTAGATGACCTGTTGATTTGCAGTTATCTGTGCTTAACTTTATACATTGTTGATGTGAATATTGTGAATTGCATAAATCAATATTCAAATGTTTTGTAAATAAAATATCTGCTTTGGAAAATATGTACATTTGGTTCTTCATTTTTTTCCCCCATTTGTTTGCTCATAACCAGAACACTAGCAATTACCAGTTGTAAAGCAGAGCACTTGATATCCTAACACTTGGCTGAAACTGGATGATGACAAGAAAAACTAGGTCAGAATCTAACCTGAATTGATTACCCTCAGAGCACAGTTGATTATGAACTTGTGAACAAAACTTAAAGGTTTGGGATCCCAATCCGGGAAACGTCAGAATATATTCCTTGTCTTTCCAGTTGTATATACGCTCTGCATTATGTCTGGTGTATCAGCAGCAAAAAAAATGCAGAGCTTCATAAATGGATGTCTTAGAAGGTTACATTTGTAGCGGGGATCAAGTGGTATGATCGAGTCTCAATCATAAATGCTCAACTGTGGGAAAGAACAAGCCAGAGGCCAGTAAAGGAAGACTTACAGGTGAAGAAATGGAAATGGATTGGGCACACCCTGAGGAAACCCCCAACAAGCATCACCAGACATGCTTTGACATGGAATCCACAAGGAAAACGAAAGAAAGGAAGACCAAAAATGACATGGAGGCGAGCCGTACAGGCAAAAATGGAAAAGGCTGGGACATGATGGAAACAGCTAGAAAAGGATGCTCAGGACAGGCTTTGCTGGAGCAATGTCGTTGATGACCTATGCTCCACTAGGAGTTTAAAATGGGCAAAAGAGAGATTGTGTCTAGTGGGGCCATTATCTTCAACAAAAAACCAAGTCAATCCAACCACGGTCTCTTGGCTCTGTTGTCCAATTATATGTGCCTCAGCAAATGAAAAGAACATTACAAATCAGTTTAACACCTTTTTGTTGTTGAAAGGTCAAATATATATATCAGAGTAGGCTAAAAGTGTCAATAAGATTACCATGTTTCAGAACAGTTCATTTTAAAAACATGAACTAAATGGAAGTAAATATTTTGAGGAGATAAAAATATGACTCTGTCACTTTTGATGAATGCAAAGTACATTAATTTGTACAGTCATCTGTGATGCCTTCCAGGTATGGAATCCTTTGGCAAACCATATAAGCTTATATCAAATTACAATAACTGAGTCTGGTATTTTATGACCACAGCCTCCGGAAAGAAAGAATAATCAGCGTGCCAAAGACAAGACTGAAAAGAAGAAGTTACGTAAGAATTATCCCAATGGCATACAACCAAAAAACCCAAGTCTTTACTCAGCACATATTTAATAGAATATTACATGACAACATTAGTGTAACAGCATCAAATGGCATCAACAAAACAGACATCTCTTCTTTTGCATTTCTTCCTTCAGCAAAAGCGTAGTGGACTGTAGCGAGGCTGATACTACAGACATAACAGTTTCTTTTGGAAACAGCAGTATTTATACTTCAGGTAAATCTAAGAGGTAGTTATTTGTCATCTGTCGTCAGCATCAGCATTGCTATGAAGAGTCAAATTTTCCACAACTGAAGAAATGTCTTCTGCTCCTACTGTTCCATTGACTGTAGAGAGACCAGAGCTAGGAGAACAAACAGATAATTTGTCGCTCTCACAACTGTCAGCACACCCAGGGGGACGTGAGCTTTCCATGGAAGTGTTAGAATCACTATGTCTGTCACTGGTCCCTAAAACATCACCAGCACTGGAAGCCTTGCGGTATTTGCCTTGAACAAAAATCCGAGGTACATGGATGCCTTCTTTTTTATTGACCGTGGCTCTCTCGATGTAGCTACTCTGAATCTGCAGGAGACCAGCCTGTGACATTATACTGTTCAGTTTCTCTGGGGGACAAAAAGATAAAAAGCATGCTGTACCATAACAAACCATGTTCAATAGAAAGAAGTACAATAAACAGTTTTAAAAAACCCATTGGAATGAAAAAACCCATTGGAATGAAGATTGTGATGAAAACTGTAGGAAACATGAGATTTCAGTAAATTTCAGAAAAAAAGTTGATTGAAAGGAAAACAGCGTATTGATAGGAAATGTAAACAAGAGAAGGTCAAACTGCTCCAGTAAGCACAACTGACCAGCAACAACAAGGTACGAAATACAAAAATGCTGACAAACAGTTGTCATCTTACAATCATAAGTCTCTTTTGTTTTTCCATTCTGCCATGAGAATAACCGAGACACAATAAAATAACTTAACTTATAAAAACATAATTTTGCTGCTCACTCTTACAATTTCTGAAAAGAGCAATCAATATAAAAAAGAATACTGAAATGAAGAAGGATGGCCAAAAGAACCTAAATCCTGAATAAAATAAACAGCAAGAAATTGGACACATACTGGGGGACATGCATTATTTATTAACAACAACGAAAGTACACAACTAGGTGCCAAATGAGAATTACGGTAGTCTCCGTCTTATGATACCAGTGCTTGGGAGCTCAGAAAATGTGGGATCTTAGGTGAGTGAAATCTTGGCTAAATCATCAAGCCAGTCAGTCACGGTAGGCCCATGATCTGTAAAATGATCTCCCCTCATTTTGAAAAGTACTGGTGTGACCCCTTATAACTTAAAAAAAAAAAAAAAGAGGACCTTAACCTTAATGACCAATCACAGTAGTCTCTTAATTCTGATGAGGCATGTCATTTTCCCTTATCCAATCAAGAGTCTCAAGATCTAGGTTGACCTCATGCTCCTCCCCTTTACCTGTCAAAAATTTATAGATATTTGTATCTCTGAATGAGTTTCCCACTCAGTCGTAATACATTATTGTTTTGTAACTGCACCAATTAAAATTTGGAGAATGAAAGGCAGGTTCATCGAGCAAATTTAGCCGCAGAGCTGAAAGACAAGTGCATGGACAGGGAAGCAAAAGTAGCCACGAGTTCACTATTTGATGTGACCCATCTGATGTGGCCTTGTAGGCCCTACCCATTGAGCCTGTAATAAAAATTCAGGCGGAGAGCTCGAGAGCGAGCGGATGTTCCGGAAAACTAACGCACAGGCGAGTTCCCACCTCAGTGTGATTCTGTCTGGAGCATATATTGTACCCACTTATCAAGTTCGCATTGGAGTTGTAGTTACTTTAATGAGAATGGATGATCTCTAATGTGACAGGCAGTAAAATGATCGTCAATTTTAGCTGCTTGGTTGATCAGGTGTGCGTCCCTGTGTCTTTATTCCGTAATTATGATCTGAAATGCGGGATCTTAGTTGAATTTAGTCCCTTCAAAATGGGACTTAGGGAAGACTTTCGTATTGTAAAAGTTCTTACAACAGCGGGATCTTATGCAAACCAAGATCATAAGTGATGAGATCTTGGGAAGAGACTTTGCATCTGACACATTCCCTAGGAATCTAAATAGCTGGCCAAGACATTGGAAATTTCACTTAGGTACATTTTCAGAATAGACATGTGTTATTTCAACCCACATAAGTAGACCAACCAATTTTGGTGAGTTCTGTGCACACCAGTAAACTGACGTTCCTGCATTATTTATACTTCAACACCCGTCCATTTAAGATATTTAATGCTGAGATGTGACAGAACTTACCAAGGGAAAAATAAAAAGCTCTGGTGCCATCCTGTCTAACATAGAAGTTTTCTGACAATTTGTGCCCTTTGGAGAACCTCAACATGGCATAGTCATACAGTCCATAGTCGCGGATCAGGAGCACTCCTCCTGGTTTGAGGGTCTGCGAAAAAAACAAACAGAAAGAAAAAACATAAATTTATTAAATCGACACTCATCAAAATAATGGAAAAAAAAAACCCTGACATTTTTTCCCCCGTTTAGCAACTTTTATCGAACTTTTGCTTTTGGGTTCAACCCCTCCAGTGTCTAGACAACCAAACTGACAAAACAAAACTGGAAAAAAAAAAGCCCCAGCTAATCAGATGTTTAAAATTCATTAATTCAAATCTACAAATTAACAAAAAAAGGCCCTCATTATTATTTAAAGAAAGAGTGTTTTCCCATTTGCTGAAAACATATTAATACACCCCCCCCCAAAAAAAAACCAAAAAAAAAACAACCCACAAAAAAACCCAACTCCCCCCCCAAAAAAACCCCCCACAACAACAAATAAACTATTTCACAGAGAGGCTGAAGTAAACCACAACAGGTATTACCAACCTTTGCAACATTTTCAATTGCTTGGACCATTTTCTCAGGATGTATGGCAGAGAGGACAAATATGAGAGTTGTTATGTCTACACAGGCAGGGGGCACTGTTGCTGTGATGTCATCTTGGGTGATGTCACAAGGGAATGCTGTGCAGCGATCGCTGTTATAGAGGGGATTGCTCTGTGATATAAAGAAAGTACAATGGTGATGAAAAATCTAAAAATAAATAACCAACCTTGATCCCCATTCTGTTTTTTAGTTGGGTTTTTTTTTTGGTTTTTTTTTGGGGGGGGGTGTATGTGTGTGTGTGTGTGTGTGTGTGTGAGAGCGTGTGTGTGTGTGTGTGTGTGTGTGTGTGTATGTGTGTGTGCGTGTGTGTGTGTGTGTGTGTGTGTGTGTGTGTGTGTGTGTGTGTTTGTTTGTAATTGTTTCTAATGAAAAACAAAAAGGAGAAGCAACACCATTGAGTATGCTCAGAAACAGTGACATTTCTAATTAAGAATATTAAAAATAAGTTAGGAAATTTAAGTGATGACTTGTTTACATTCATTCTTCCAAAACTGGCGCCTGTCATTATAAGAGTAACCAGCATTACAAAATCAGATCATTATTTTACAAGAGAAAGACAAGCCTGATCTAGGTTGAAGGACTTTCATGTTCAGTCAAGAAATATACTATACTTAGAAGAGGGCAAACTCCAATCCCAATCGACCCAAAGAAACTGTGCCTCAGTGCAGCCCGATTTCTGACCCAAAGCACAGCATACGATTGGCATTGCAAATCTTCCCATCACAGCAGTCAGAACTTTGACATTTGGCTCTTCCACTAGTCACTGTCGTTCCCGGGGCAAATTTGCTCTTTAAATATATTCTAAATTGTTAGGAAAACTGGCTACAAAAAAAATTGATACATATGTAAAAATACTTGTCATTTGTTACATCTTAGGACAACACAATAAATATGTCTTAGGACTACACAATAATTTCAGACAAAACAAAACAAAAGAAATATACAGCAAATAAAATCTGGCCACTGACACTGACACATAGATATGAACTTAAGCTTCACTTTGCAATATGTTTATACTGACCTGCCTGGCTTGCTGGTATTCATGCAATGAGGGAAATGTAGCTTCTGAAGGACCTTTTATGAAGCAGAAACAACTGGAACCAATGCTATGTAGATGACAGGCTCTTATTTAATTAAGAAGGCACACAGAACTGAACAAAGAACAATTGAATTTGGAATTTAACATTTTTAAAAAGGTTCAGGCAGACTCAGTAATCAAATGACTCAGCCTCCAAGCTCAGTAATCAAATGACAAAGTAGTCATGATTACAAAGAACGTTGCCAACTTTCGATTGGAGGAAGGATAAGTTAACCATAAACAAAACACTCTCTATTCTATTCTAACAGACCTTTTCCCTTTAAGAGTTATTGAGTTAATTATATTGTTCGAAAAAGAAAAAAAAAGCACATATTTAAAGAACTCTTGGACAGGCAGTTTGCACCATTGCCTTTTGCCCTTTTGATCACCTTGGAGTTTATAATGCACTTGTTAAAGAAGAATTAATTTGCATCTAGCCAGTTATCGTGGGGGGCAGCATGTTCTGTAGATTTAAAAAAGTATTAAAACCACCAGACTTCAGCTTCTAAGACAGCCCCCCCCCCCCCAAAAAGGTAATTAATCTCTTGTCTGGCACAAAAAGCATTCTGAAAAGGAGCTCCTTATTTCTAGTTTATCAACCAAATTGACAAAACAAAACTGGAAAAAAAAAGCCTCAGCTAATCAGATGTTTAGAATTCATTAATTCAAATCTACAAATTAACAAAAAAAAGGCCCTCATTATTATTTAAGGAAAGAGTGTTTTCCCATTTGCTGAAAACATATTAATACACCACCCCCCCCCCCAAAAAAAAAAAAACAACCCACAAAAAAACCCAACTCCCCCCCCAAAAAACAAACAAACAACCCAACAACAAATAAACTATTTCACAGAGAGGCTGAAGTAAACCACAACAGGTATTACCAACCTTTGCAACATTTTTTCAATTGCTTGGACCATTTTCTCAGGATGTATGGCAGAGAGGACAAATATGAGAGTTGTTTTATGTCTACACAGGCAGGGGGCACTGTTGCTGTGATGTCATCTTGGGTGATGTCACAAGGGAATGCTGTGCAGCGATCGCTGTTATAGAGGGGGATTGCTCTGTGATATAAAGAAAAGTCCAATGGTGATGAAAATCCTAAAAATAAATAACCAACCTTGATCCCCATTCTGTTTTTTAGTTGGGTTTTTTTTTTTTTTTGGGGGGGGGGGGGTGTATGTGTGTGTGTGTGAGAGCGTGTGTGTGTGTGTGTGTGTGTGTGTGTGTGTGTGTGCGTGTGTGCGTGCGTGCATGCGTGTGTGTGTGTGTGTGTGTGTGTGTGTGTGTTTGTTTGTAATTGTTTCTAATGAAAAGCAAAAAGGAGAAGCAACACCATTGAGTATGCTCAGAAACAGTGACATTTCTAATTAGGAATATTAAAAATAAGTTAGGAAATTTAAGTGATGACTTGTTTACATTCATTCCTCCAAAACTGGCCTGTCATTATAAGAGTAACCAGCATTACAAAATCAGATCATTATTTTACAAGAGAAAGACAAGCCTGATCTAGGTTGAAGGACTTTCATGTTCAGTCAAGAAACAGTTTTAGCATAACGACAAGGTCTGCTCCACACACTCTGGAATTCTCTTGCTATTCCAGTATCATTCATTATCATACGTGAAGCGTGCTGACAAAATGAGTTACTTCTCGAATTTGAGCCCTATGAAAATAGATACATTATCATGCTTATAGGTTAAGTTTTTACAATTTATAAGCATGAACTAACAAAAGGCATTTAGTACTCAATGACTATAGCATCAATAGAAAACCTAGAAATGTGTCCCTAGTGTCGATTTTTGGCCAATATCAGCTTTTGTAGATTGTGAGAAGTAACTCATTTTGTCAGCACGCCTCACATATATCATGTTACAAACGGGCAGTCTTACGGAGAAAAGAATTCTTGGAAATGAATTATTCCTGTCTACGGTCCATTAAAAAAAAAACCCATTGTAATTACATACAAGTTACCACAGTACAAAGCCTTTTTACCTTCACAAAATCGACAGCTCTTGGAGAGAAGTCACAAGCGTAGAAGTAGGTATGGGGATCCTCTTCTAACAATGGGAACATGAAATTTCCGACCCCACACCCAACTTCAAAAATTACTCTTCGGCGACTTTCTGCATGATCCTGAAAAAGACATGTAAAATTTGTCATTTACGAGTACCCTTTTACACCCCCCCCCCCCCCCTCACCCCTGACACCCGGCATACTGCAAACCCCTCTCATCGCCAGGTTACACCAAAGCACAAAAAGGAGTGACATTTGTAATACTATTTGCTCCTTTAAACTGCTATCTGACATATCATGAGCCCAAGTTGTATGGTCATTCTAAGGCTAATGGTAATTTGCCCAGCAGCACCACCAGCAAACTGGCAGCAAGAAGTACACACTACACACAGCACCCATTTGGTAGCTATGCGGTGGTAATAAGCCTTTTCCCAAACAAGGCTCTGTAGGAAGCCTGACAGCCATCATGTTTTAGGCAAAAGGAAATAGAGCAGCTAATTATAATATTGTCCACCATCATTTCCATTAATGTAATAGTAGTATGTGCTTTTTAAGAGGGACAGCATTGAAACCCTGTTATACCAACATCCCTGCATACCATCAGCTTCATACACGGGCCAATGCTGACAGTATAAACAAGGTTTGACCGAAATGTAAAAGTGAACTTACTACCAAAAGATACCTAAAACACTACTTGCTTATTTCCCTGTGCTCTTAAAAGGCAAATATGAGAGCCCTTAACTTATGTACAGAAAAGGCAAGAAAAAAAAAAAAGGAATATCTACCGATACAAAAAACAAATGCAAGCAAGCACAATCACTGAAAAGTGAACAAAGTGAGATAGAGTAAATTTATGTTCAGGAGTGATAGTAGGTAAAGAACATGAAAAAAAAGTTGAGTGTGGTAACATAGCAGTGTATGACAGTCCAAAAGCCACACTTCTATAAGAAGAAAAGATTTTAACAATTTTAAAAAGGAGCAGAGCACATCAACCCATTGCCATTAATCACCCATAAAAGATGTCATGGAAGAAATCATACAGTAAAAGAGAAACAAAAAGGCTAAAAGGGAGATTATCTATGATTCATGGGAGAAGCAAGGATAAGAATGATCAATGTGATAATGAAGGAACAACTGGGAATGAAGATGGATTAAAATATACACAGCCATCCGTTACAAAAAGAGGCTGAAAAAGAAAAAGCAGGAGGAAATGATCCATACAAAGTTTATCACAATATATAAAGATCATACATCACTGTTATCACAACTGCTTGTCAACTCTTCAAACTCTCTTGTTGTCCAATGTCTGTCTTTGAAGAATTTTGTAGTGTTTCTCTTATAGAAAAGGTCCCAATTCTTCTTGGCCTCTAACTCAAGTTTATTCTGTTTAAAGTCCGAAATGACATTGATGTCTTCCTCCAACTTGGTTCTTTCCTCTTCGCTCAGCTCTCTCACATGAAGTCTTTGGGCCGGACAATCTTCCATCTTTTCTTTGTGGAAACTGCAACGATGAAAAAAAAAAATATAAAAAAACATAGCAAGACATCAAGTAGTACTGTGTGATTTTGAGGAAACATAACTTAATTGACACCTTGAAATGTAAAGACACTGTTCTTGCTAATTGAATACTATGAGGTAAAGGCTGTTTTCTTATACATTTAAGTCCATCCGCAACATTCTCTACATATTCATGATGGCATGCATGCAGTGCAACATAATGATGTCAAATCACCATTCATAATACTTTGATAATTTTTAAATAGGAAAGAGGAGGTCATTGCACCAGACTACGGATAAGTTGTCATTCCACTTTGAGAATCGTGCACTCTTGAGCTATTCATGGTGTTACTATAATATCAAATAGTACTGAATACTTCTAAAATGCATGTTTTATAACCCCTGTTGGCTTCACTTATCACTCTGCCTCATAATCATCAAATGCAAAGTATTGCTGTATTTACCACATGGATTATATCCTGTTTTACTTTTAGGAAGGTTTCACAAAAAATAAAATGAAAACCCACTCTATAATAGAATTGACACAGCACTGAATAACTCAGCCACACTTCGAATAGAGCAGCTGTGAATAGCTCAAAAGTCATGATGAATGTTGAATAGAAAAGTCTTTTTTCTTTTTTTTTGTAAGTGTTTTACAGCGCTCGCAACTGCATAAGGTCATATGAGCGTGCGGGACATATCAAACATTTTCAATTGGTAGGAAATTTTGAATTTTGCCCGGGTGGCAGCCGAAGCCTACTGTTATTGATTTTGGACCACCAAGGGATCTTTAACGTGCGCAACTTGAACACGGTACCTCCGAGATTTTTCGCACTTGTCCGAGAAGGCTAGACATAGATCTTTCCTACAAGACGATCAGTGGTATGGCCGTAAGACAGCAGTAAGGCGCCAAGGAGTATCAGCAGAAAGGCTGAAGAAAGTGTCAGTAGCCCAATGGAAGGGGCAAAGGAGGTGAGGGGGTGGGGGAAGAAAGTTGAGACGAAAGCAAATGACAGAATATTGCAAGAGAGTAGGAAAG
Organism: Aplysia californica; assembly: GCF_000002075.1. Taxonomy (NCBI): domain Eukaryota; kingdom Metazoa; phylum Mollusca; class Gastropoda; order Aplysiida; family Aplysiidae; genus Aplysia; species Aplysia californica. Next base: position 31,047 of record NW_004798141.1, read on the forward strand.
AAAGTGAAAGGAGATAATTCTAGAGAAGGAAATTTTTCCCTCGCTACCCGGATTTGAACCCGGAACTTTAGAATGAGAGGCGAACACCTTAACCTCTAGGCCACAAGAGCCCTCCTAGTAAAGTCTAAAAGGCACAGCTCTAATACAAAGGGGAGACATCTGTGTTGCTTAAAACCCTTGAAATTAAAAAACTTTATGTTTTTTAAAGTCGTAAGCTATTTTAACTCTTGATCTCTGAGGGGGGGGGGGGGGGGGGGTCACATGTGTTACTGCAGTTTTATTTTTCATGGAATGGTCCATTAACTCTCGGGCAAGCTACTCCCAGCGGCTTTTGGTCGGAACACACATTCCCTTACGGCGACTTCAACATCAAATTGTTTTTCTGCTTCAATGAAGAACTATCAGAAAAGGTACTTGTTTTGATTAAATCATGACCAATTTAGTGACGTTATATGTCACTTTTAGATTTTGTACCAAAGGAGGGCGAGGGTCTCAGCATGTGACGCAGAGATAACCATCTGGCTTGTTTTAGGGTTCAAAATGAAAGAAGAGAAGCTTGAGGTACAACACTATGGACACTAGACATGTTACGGTCACGTTAAATTCCCAAAGTCTACTATACTAATCCCCGACTCAGACCTTCAAAACTTTGAACTGGGCCTAAAAATGCGCAAACTACCATAATTTTGTCATGAAAAGATGGTATAACAGTGGTTTTCGGTCTTCCATTGTGATTTTGGAAGCCAGTGAGTATAATCTTGATTAGATATATAGATCATGTTTTGGTGATCTTATACTTTAGCATGTTGAATTCCCAAAGTCTATTGATAACCGACTCAGACCTTCAAAACTTTGAACTGGGCCTAAAAATGTGCAAACTACCGTAATTTTGTCATGAACAAATCGTATAACAGTGGTTTTCAGTCTTCCATCATGATTTTGGAAGCCATTGAGTTCATTATATAATCTTGATGACATGACATAGAATTTTGATCCAGATCTGTAAGTGGTCGCTCGTTTCGGAATTGAAGAATTTAACGTGCTACAGTATAAGATCACCCATGTTTTAAAGTGGTTGCTCGTTACGGAAAAGGGAATAAAATCAATTGAAGAATCGAAGTGTGTAAGTAGCTAGACTGCCAGTCTAGCCGTACTTAGATCTAGGTTTGGCCCTATCGACTCAAGCCTGTTAAGTCTAAGTACACACTACAGGTCTCATTCGATCTAGATCTAGACTCTAGTAATTATTCAGGTTCAAATACATGCAAGTCAGTAAGGCACCTTTTGGTTTTGTCTAAAATACAAATACTTTAGGCATTGCAAACTAAAAATTTCATTTACAATTCAGCCATCAATATTATGTACGGCTAGCCTGACAGTCTAGCCGTCCTTAAGTACGGCTAGCCTGGCTGTCTACCCGTACTTAGTACGGCTAGACAAGAAGTCTAGCCGTGCTTAGTCTAGCCGTACTTATCTTAGGCCCTATTAACATTAGAAAACAGGAGGTTTAAAATACATGCACTGTCATTAAGGCACCGGCTAGACTGCCAGTCTAGCCGTCATTAAGTACGGCTTAAGAAGAATTTAACGTGCTAAAGTATACGATCCCCTGCCCCTGTCACTGAAACCCCTTGACTTTAACAAACGAAACTACATTCTAGTCTAGATCTAGATCTAGTTTTATAAGATGTAATAGAGACTGAAGGCCAACCTCTAATAGGAATTTTCTCAGAACTCTCACGCTTCACTCTTTTGTCATAGCCATGTTGTTGTTTTTTGTTTGACGAAAAACTTTCGTTTCGTTGGCCAAGCCTAGGCCTACTTTCTTGATCGATCATTGGAGCAAATTATTACCGTAATTCTGTACTGTCAGGTATCTCACTTTATGTGGGCAGATAATGCCAAAAATATTAGTATCATTATCTTTTTTTTCCTCAAGCCATTCTAAGAAACCTTTTCTGTGGTTTGCTTAGGACACAATGAATGTGTTAGTACTTCATTTTTGCATGGTAAATTTTTACTCTCCATGCATCGTTAGAATAGTAACTAAAAAAGATATAGATCTTGTAAAAACGCCGAGGGGCAGAATATCAAGTGGGCTATACAAAATGGCATACAGGAAATCTAATCGAAAATAATGTTTCATTGGTTGCCTGCCGCTTGTTGCTTGCGTTTGAGTTCAATCGAGTGAAGCGTGTGGGTTCTGAGAAAGAGTGTGCTAACAAAATCAATGGCACTGATGGTGTCCAAAACAAAGATGCTGGACTGAGGCTCTTGTTACATTTGAAGATTGTTTGTCATGTAGATCTAGAGCTGTACTGTAGAGTCAACAATTACAGGTAGATTCTAGATCTAGTCTACAGGGGTACCATTTTGAAGACATTTTTTATGAACGATGATGAATTGAATGCAAAGTTTGTTTTGTTTGTGTGAGGATTCGAAAGTTCTCTGGATTATCATCATTTTATCATTGATTATCGTCAATATTGTGTTGTGTTGTATCGCGATGTGATAGATCTAGTCTAGTGATGGCGGGAGGACTTCCTTAACGAGCGACCACTATGAAACAGTAGAAGTAGAATAGTTATAATAATAAATAGACGGCTAGATCTAGGGTTTAGCTTAGCCCTTAGGCGCCTTAGCAGTTTAAGGGGTAGGAGTATGGGGGTTGGGACTGGGTGAGGGTTAGATATCTAGATGGGAGTGTATACAGACCCGGTAACCGGGAACAAAGTCACAAAGTATAAAGACCCGGTAGGGGAACTCTTTTGTGATTTCTGAAAGTTTCAACGCCCTCTTCGCTCAGGGTAGAGCCATAGATGTACACTACCAAGGCTCTTCTAGAAAGACTAGATATATGGCCTAGGTCTACATCTAGACAGACAGACATAAATCATTGATCTAGTTTCGAGGCTAGCCTAGATTCTAGATCTAGATCTAAATGAAGATTGCGAATGTCTTTTCGATGAACAATCGTTTTCCTCTATTTTGGAGTTGGAGGAATCACAATTTGAAGAAAAGAACAATGCCATAATTTCAATCGAGCAGACACCCTCTTTATTTCTCTGCCACCCCCCCCCCCCCTTCTCTCTCTCTCTTTCTCTCTCTCTCTCTATCTCTCTATCTCTCTCCTCTGTCTCTGTGTATCGCTCGCATTCTCTTTTTCTTTGTTTGTCTCTGTCTTTCTTTCTCCCCACCTATTTCCCATTCTTTCTCTTGTTCCCTCCTGCCAACGGGGGCATGTCATATACATTTTGCTAGCACTTTCCCCTGCTCTCTCTCTCTCTCTCTCTCTCTCTCTCCCTCTCTCCCCCTCTCTCTCTATCTACACGCACACACACACACACACACACACACACACTACCGGGTCTGGGCGCTGAAACTTTCCGAAATCACATAAGAGTTCCACTACCGGGTCTGTATACTTCGTGCCTTTGTTCCCGGTTACCGGGTCTGTATACACTTCGTATCTAGATTCTAAATCTAGAATCTAGATCTAGGTCTCTTCTTTGTCTTTATTGTGTTTGTTAGGGTGGTCGCTCGTTACGGAAGTCCTTCCGGGATGGCAATTGTAGGCCTTTATTATACTTTAGGGTCTACACGGTAACCGGGCACGTAGCCTCAGGGTCTACGTACACGGTAACCGGGCACGTACGGTAGCCTCAGTGTCTACGTACACGGTAACCGGCAACCGGGCGTGTAGTCTCAATGCCATGTACACGGTAACCGGGCGCGTAGCCTCAATATCTACGTCCGTACATGTTAACCGGCAACCGGGCACCTCTCATTATCTACGAACACGGTAAACGGGTATTTAGTTTCGTGGGGGAGGGGGGGCTTCAGCTGGATACACGGTAACCCCCTATTCCGGAGCCCTATACTTCGCGCAGCGCGCACGTTGAATGAACTTAGGTGACCCCAACGATCACTGGTATTCACAATGTGATGCGAAAGTACAGGTTGACTGACCGGTCACGATGTCGAGCCCGACAAGACGCTTGTATAACTTTCTTTTTTTTCCGCAAGTGAAAGCACAGGACAATTATTCAGGGTTGGGTTGATTTAAATCAGTTGATTTTTTAAATTTAAATCAACTTGATTTTTAAAATAAAAATCAGTCATTTAAATCACTTTTTTTTAAAATAATTTTTATTCGGTTTTTACACATTTCAACATTCAGAATTCCTTTCCTTGGTTTCATAAAACAGATATAAAGTTCAGTAGACTAATATAATCATGCTTAAAAGTCTGATTTCCCCCCTTTCACTGTAAAATAATACAGTATATTCAATTTACTTTTTTTTTCATAATTGAGACCAGAGCTGGGTTGATTAAAATCAGTTGATTTTTTTAAAATTTTAATCAATTTGATTTAAAAAATAAAAATCAGTGATTTAAATCACTTTTCAAAATAATGCATTCAGTTTTTATATTTATACTTTCAGAATTCCTTTCCTTGGTTTTATTTTAAACGGATATAAGGTTTCGGAGCGATAAGGTTTAGTAGACTAATATAATCATGCTTAAAAGTCTGCTTTCCCCCCTGTCACTGTAAAATAATACAGTTCTCAATTTACTTTTTTTTCATAATTGAAAACTAGGGTTGGGTTAATATTTAAATCGGGTCGATTTAAATCAGTTGATTTTTTTTTATTTAAATCAACTTGATTTTAAAAATAAAACTCAGTGATTTGAATCACTTTAAAAAAACGAGAGAAAAATGTTTTCTGTTTTTACATCTTTAAACATTCAGAATTCCTTTCCTTGGATTTATAAAACAGATATAAGGTTTAGTAGACTAAAATTGCTCAAAAGTCTGCTTTCCCCCCCTGTCACTTTAAGTAGTAAAATAATACAGTATTCAATTTACTTTTTTTTTCATAATTGAAATTAGTATTTTCTTTTTCTTTTTAGACAAACACAAGCGCGTGCTCACACACACACTGTAATAAAAAATAAAATGCAAGTTTATCTATGCATAATTACACCCCCCCCCCCCCCCCCCCCTTCCTTTTAGACTGACATTTTCTTCATTTTTTGTCTGTAGCCATAATTCGCTGATAGCAGATTAAGGCTTTCTAAAGTTGCAGTTGTTTAAATTGATCATTAGTTAAAATAAAGACAATGCATTTTGAACTAAAAGAACATACTTTTAGCCACCAAAAATCCCAAACTGTGTCGACATTTTTTTAAAAATCAAAAAATTATTTTTAAAATCCGATTTAAATTTAAAAAATCTGATTTAAATCAAAAAAATCGATTTTTTTTATTTTTATCAAAAAAATCACCAACCCTGCGCCCAGACCCGGTAGAAATCTAGTGTGTGTGTAAGAGAGAGGGAGAGAGAGAGGTGCTAGCAATATGTATGACATGCCCCAGTTGGCAGGATGGAACGAGAGAAAGATAGAGTGGGAAATAGGTGGGGAGAAAGAAAGACAGAAACAAACTATGAAAAAGAGAAGGCGAGCGATGCACAGAGGAGAGAGAAATAGAGACTAGAGAGGGTCATGCTCGATTGAAATTATGACATTGTTCTTTTCTTCAAATTGCGATTCCTCCAGTTCTCTAAAACGGAGGAAAAACGATCGTTCATCGAAAAGACATCCGCATTCTTCATTTAGATCTAGATCTAGGCAAGCCGCGAAACTAGATCAAAGATTTATGTCTGTCTGCCTAGATCTAGATCTAGACCTAGGCCATAGATCTAGAAGAGTACCTAGGTCTACCCTGAGCCAAGAGGGCACTGAAACTCTCCGAAATCACAAAAGAGTTCCCCTACCGGGTCTGTTTACTTTGTTGTGACTTTGTTCCCGGTTATCGGGTCTGTATACACTCCCTTATACTATGGCCACCTCTTCTTTTTTTTAAAAGGTACAGTCGGGAGGAGGGGTGGGGTTGAAGGCAACACCGGATGATAAAAACTGAACTTGGAAGCAAATTTTAATATTTAGAATTTTGATTAGGCTATACTAGAGCTTCCTGCTACGGAAAAGCGTGCATTGGTGCAAGCCCTGTGTGGAATTGGGATCCGTCATACTTAATAAGCCTTGTTTTTTAACCAAAAGGTCCGCGTTTCATTGGATGTATGATGAAGATGGGACTGGTCATAAAATGTGTACAATAATGACTGTATTGCTACGGGTCAGCCTGGGAATCGACTCAGAGAAAAAATGATGGGAATCAATTATTCTTTTATATAACAAACACCCTCTCTCTATCTTTTTTCCTGCCCGTCTGTCTCTCTCTCCCTTTTCTCTTTCCTTCTCTCTTTCTCTCGCTCCGTTCTCTCTCTATTTTTCTCTGTCTGTTTCTCCCTCACTCTTTCTCTCTCTCCCTTTCTCTTTCTCTCGCTCTCTCTCTCACATACACTGCCCACAGACAAAATTGCACGCTTTGAACTCGAGAGCGCTGAAACGTTTGTTTACACTCGTTTATCACGGGCCATCACATGCTAACACAAGGTCGCACCCAAGTCTTGCCCAGACCCGAGATAGGACATTTGAAACATCTTGATAGGCTTATACATTTTTGTCATATATATTATCCTAATGCGTTGTTGCGTAAATATGAGAGTTTGTCGTTTTCCCTTACTCTGGCGAACTCTGAGCCAGGGCTCAGTGTAAGGGAAAACGGCGAATGGTCGATCGGTCAAGGATCGCTGTTTCGTTTTCATGAAATGGAACACTTGAAGCAGGCCAAAATATTAAATTTTTAAGTCACTGTCATCACTGAATAAAACCAGCTTACTTAAACTGGCAGTGGATGCTCCGTCTAAACGAAGCTTGAGTGCCAGGAACGTAGCGTCAACAGCGCCTGCAAACTGCATTCAGGGCACTGTGAACGTAGTTGGTAGGCTACGTTCACTACGTAGGCTAAAAGATCTATAGCCTAATAAATTTTTTTATTAAAAGAGTGAAACAAGGCTACATCCATCTCTTTTCCTTGCCTGACATTATTTAGTGATCTCTAGTTTTCTAGCTTTATTTTTACAAAGTGACTAGATGTAAGATCTTATTTCTCTGAAAGCTCGAGAAAATGAACTTGTCCTCTATTATTTCTCTAAACGGTTGCCGTTCTCAGGATTTTTTGGTTATGCCTATTTGGGAGATTTAGCCTTGGCATCATCTTTCATTTTGCCATTCTGCCAGAACTGGGAAGATGCATTTTTTGCATCGAATTCAATTTCTAGAGCTAGAGATTTTTATATTTATATGTTCAGATACTTAAATTGTGGTTCGGGAAACGTTCCCGGACTTTCCACTTTATTTTAAAATGCCTTCAAAAGGTACTGCGGGAAAACAAGACTGCTTGACTTTGGCAGTAATCTATTTTTCATTTCGAAGTGACTATTCCCAGTGACACTGGGGATAGGCACAGGAACAATTCCCAGTGACAACAGAACTCTTTTGCATTAAAAAAATAACCTTTGAATTTTCACTTCGAACTTCGTAACAAAATTGCGATGCAGATGGAAGTGGGCGCCAAGTTCTCCTCCTTCAAAGAGTTTGAAGAGAAATTTGCATCTTTTCAAAAGATCAAGATTCTTGGCTTAGATTCTATTCTAACTTGTACTGTAGACTCTCTTCTCACTTCAGATCAGTTCTTTTGTTCTCTTCTCTTACTTGGGCCTAGACCTGACCATAGCCTAGATCTATCTTGATCAAGATCTTGAAAAAAGAAGAATCGGAAAGGTTTTCCACCTGCCCTGTATCGGGGTCTCCAAAATCCCTTTATTAAATCTAGATCTAAATTACGACTGAATAACAAGCAAGCATAGAATGATCATTCCTTTCTTCAAAAAAAAATTCTTCCACTCACACCATAATCTACTTTAGTTTAGTTGAATCTAGATCTACATTAGATAGTTTAGTATTTTCTAACTTCGTAAACCCTCCCCCAAATATCGTGATTGCCAGGACAGTGCTCGTCTGATGTTTGCGTGTGCCGGACTGACCTTCTCCGTTCAACCTTGTGGATTTGCGGTGTGACGAAATGACTCAGACTGGTCGCCGTCAGTCCCATCTATCACACATTAGTATACGCAGAAGAAATTGGGGCATTCACTTGAAGAAAAAAAATTCCTATATATATCTTTAGTGGTGGTCGAGTTTTTCTGAAGTAAAGGGGGTTGGTCGGTAGTCCTAAACCTGCCGAATGGTACCATGATTTTCCGGCTTACCTTATTCGGAGGGGCCTCTAAACATCTAAGAACCCAAACACCCCCAAATTTCGCAGCTAATTAAGAGAAAGGTCAATTTTCACATCGCAGTCTTTGCACTTCTTGCCAATTTACAATAAATGACTTTCTTTTGAAACTACATAATTATGTGATAAGGTCGAGACTATACAGGTCTTGTGGCATGGCTTGACACACATGGAAATGAATGAGTGAAATACAATCTGATTGGAAAATTATTAATTTACTCACAGCTAGAGGTAGCCTACAGAGAAGTGAGTCTACTGGGAATAACTTATTCAGAGTATGTTTGGAAATATCAACAGCCCTAAAACATTTATTAGTTTTGTCTATATTATTTAGTGTTGTACATGATGAAACTTATTTGAAATACCTGAACAGATGGTTGAAGTGGAAACACCAGGATGATATAGGATTTTTAGAGCAATACGCATGAAGAAATGATGGAGAACTATGATCGCCGATGTCTATTTCAGATTTGACGCTTTATGTTTATGATGATCATAACATGCAATAAAGTTTAAGATGTTGATGTTGTCAACAATCACGATTGGGATGCAAATATATGATCATTTTACTGACTTAACAGTAAACTATGAAAGGAATCTCAGCCTTTTCTGTTTCTCTCATTATCATTCGTTATGACCATAACTTGTGTTTTTGTTTTATTTTTTTTTAGGAGCAATGTTCCCAGCAAGAAACAACTTTGGCTACACAGGTCAGGTCCCAAACCTCGCCAATGGCTTTAGATTTCAGCAGAGATCCCCACTTTTTGGGCATAATATGCCTTTTATTCCACTGTACCATATGCCAGGTTATCAACCTATGGGTGGTATGCCACCTCGGTTTCCAGTACAAATGCCAAGGGGACCTGCACACGCTAATAACAGGGGAAAAAGGTACGTCAGTGTTTTTTGGGTTTTTTTGCTCTTGACATGTTATTCTTACCTTCTTTATGGTTTGTTTATATTTAAAAGATGTTCATGGATTGTAATAATAAATAACCCATCTGTTTAGGCTCCCTGTGTACGTTGCTCTAGGTCTTCCTCTGCCTCTTTCGCCTTCAGTTTTGCAAGGGAGAACTAGATGTTTAAGGCCTTTATGTTTATTTTTTTACCTTCACAAAGGCGCCATGCTCCGTTTGCAAATCCTCAACCATCAAAGAAAGCTCGCACATCAGACTCTCATCTCTCTTTACAAGAAGTGGCCCCAGATGAAGAAGGAAAGCGTTATAAAGTCCCAGTGAGCCAAGGGACAGAGAAGGTGAATGGTGTTGAATAAACTGTTTTGTTTTGTTACAAGTGGGAACAGTGGTGTCTAATAATGTATATTTCTTATTGATTCCTGAAAATGTTTTTTCGCTGTACTAAGCTACTTATTTTTGGTTAATAAAAAGTATAGTGCATTTATGTGATAATGTTTAGCAGTTGTCGAAAGTGGGCTATATAATATGCTTTACAAAAAAAAATGTATGACTTATAATACTGTAAAACTTTATAAGCTTCATTGGGAGTATCCAATGTACGGTACCATTTTTCACATGCTGGAACACTAACATATTGACGAGATCTTTCACTGCCATAGTGATTCATGGGTGAAATACGAAAATTTGTGTAAAGTGTCTTGTTCAAGGACACAACATCGTGCCGGAGGAAGATTTGAGCTAACACCTTTCCAGTTACGAGACCGGCAGCCTAACCGCTGGATTGCCAACGACTGTAGTCATGTTTAAGTAGTTCTGATCTTATTTTATTTATTTATTATAAAGCAATTTTCATAACTTTGGGCTTAGTATTTCTGAACAGCTGACTGATCATTTATTGATGACAAATGGGGGAAAAAAAGAAGGACAAAAACTGTTATTGTGATTCTTTCTGAACCTCTGTCAGACCATAAGATTCTGCTTATTATCTATTTTGAGTGTAAGTTGACAGGTATGCTTGCTAGAATTGACACCTAATCCTTTATGATACCTTTAAGTGAAGAGTGTTTGAGTTGCAGATATAATAAAAGTTGGGCTGGTCTTCATCCTCCCCACAGGTTTCCATTCCAGCAACTTAGTCTCCTGGGGTATTTAGAGGGATGTCATGGGGTCACACTTTTATCTTTATCTTTTTTTTTTTTACTGTTCACAGATTACTGTTGCCATTTGGAATTACTTCCTTAGAGCACAGATGACAGATGAGGACCTCAAGAAAAAAATGAAGCTTCGTAAAAGCCTTCATACAATTTTTGAGGGGGCTTTTCCAGGTTGGTAATTTCAGGATTGTTCTTACAGACTCATGTGACTTCTTGCTACTATGCTTAATTTTTTTGAGAAGCTGGAATGTAATGTACAAATTCAGTTACAAACTTTGAAAAAATGCTGTTTTTAGGAGCAATAGCGTATAAAGGAATCCTTGTTTATTATTAATTGTTATTTTAAAGATGATTCATTTTGACTGCAAATGGGTGATAAGTGGGCTTTCAAAATATTTTATGCTCATTTCACATTTGGTTTAGATGAACATATTGTTCTCAGGTTGTCGCCTATTTATTGTTGGATCTTCAATGACCGGATTTGCTACGAAGTCAAGTGATGTGGACATGTGCTTCATGATCTCAGAAAAAGAGGTTAGTGGGCATAAAACTAATTATTACTGTTGTTTTTGTTTTTAACCTCATTCATCTTAACCCCATCGTGACCTATGTGACGTACACCCTTCGTCATTTTTTTCTTACATGGCAAATGAGCCATTCAGAATTCAAGTCACTTTTTGTATCACCAATAATTCTCAATTTAAATCTGTCTCTTTCACCCTACCCGAAATTTTTTTTAAAAAATCAACAGTTTTACTGTGTTCATTGTATTTGTTATTATGGGGTAGGTATAGCAAACATATGAATGGGTTACAAAACCCTTAATCTGACTATTATTGGACTTTACAAATGTGGATTCTATTGTCAATGTTTCTCAGAGGAATATCTAATAAACAAAATTTTGCATACAACTACTGAAACTGAAAACTGGCTCTGATTATAACTACCTCTCCTTAATTGTTGCACATAACATGCTTTATCTTGATAAAAGGCTGAATGCTGGAAAGGTGTGAAATGCTCTGTCTGTCCATTATTTCTTTTGTTTAAGTGTTATGAACACTGCAATAGGTTCGAGTTGTGGTTTTTTTATAATGGCATTGCTTTAAAAATCTGGATCCTGTCAAAATGTGTGCAAACATATTATTGTCTCATGTTTGTTTAAATATTTTTTCCTAGATTAGATATTGAATTGTTCTTATTAAATATGTTGTTTACAACATACTTCTTCTTTTTGAAGATGTGTTTTGTTTGCCTTTGTCTTTTCAGATTGACCAGAAGGGGGATGCTACTTTCATTCTGAGTTTAATTGCAAAGGCCTTAGGACGTTGCTGTAAGTCTTATTACCTTGAAATTTTGTTATGTATTATTAACTTTATGAGATTATGTGGTCTTTTGTGGGTGAGCCCACATTCAGATTGTCTTTGTTTGTAAGGAGTTTCATACTGCACTATTTTTTTGTTGAATCTTTAACCCCTGAGTGTTGAATGTTAATTTCAGCACACCTGCGTTTTCGGGTTGTGTTTCAATTTTCACTTTATTTAAGTTCTCGTGTGATATCATTCGCTTGTCAATATGTTAGAAATCAACTTTTTTCCACCCGTTGGCCAATTTTTATGAACAGTTTGGATCAACACCTTTATTCTCTTGTTAAAACCCATAAAACATAAACAAAGGCTTTCACACTTTGGAAATCACAAATCTTTGGTGACTGTTTTCTCGCTAAGTTTATCTTTGATACCAGACGACCCCCACTTCTTCTGTCGCTAATATATATTGACTTCTATTGAAGATAGATGTGGATTTAATTTTTTCATCAAAAGCAAGGCAAATCAACAAGCCTTAAGATAATGCCAATAACTCCACATGGCGAAAATTGATGAGCGTCTAATTCCACCGTATTGTTACATGTTTCTGTTTTGTCATACTGAGCTTCAGAGTTATAAGCTTTTAAAATTGTACACTTTATTCTTGGACATCGTATGCCTTTGAAGACTTTATGTAGCTGACATAGCATGTTTCATTCTCATTCTTTGCAAAAGGCCCCAATTTCAAAAATATATATATTGGGG
>NW_004798141.1:43491-62030 GCF_000002075.1 Aplysia californica
GATCCTCTACATTGTTTATTTTAACACTCTAATTTGTATGAAAACGCTGCCCATTTTATTTGTTAAAATTTCTTCACCCTTTATTTTTTCAGCGTTTGTCCGCTCTCCACTTGTGATAAGAGCGAAAGTTCCCATCTTGAAATTTGAAGATCGTAATTCGTAAGTTTATTTTTTTATTCATAAAATGGTAGGATTCTTCTCTGTGTCTAGTGTGTTTTTGAAATCAGTCAAGTTTAGTTGGATCTCAACTGCAAAAGTGTTCAAAAGATTAGGATATTGCTCATGATGTACGCAAGGTTGTTTAAGCTCCCAGTGGCAAAGACACAATGTCATCAGGAAACGATATCAAAGCTCCCTATGGATAACAAATGGACATATTCTACTTTTCAGTTTGGTAATTATTTTTTTCTGTAGTATCCTGTAATTTTGATGGACAGATAAATATTGTAATAGCAAATATTTCAATAGCAGTACCCTATGTTTGGTACATACGTGTAAATAAAATGTTTATGAATGAATTTGTACAATGTCATGGGGAATATTTTGTTTCAGAGGAGTAGAATGTGATTTGAACATCAACAACACCATCGGCATCAGAAACACACATCTACTGCGACACTATGCATACAGTAAGTTTCTCTGTGCAAGCAATTAATTAATTTCAACTGCTTTGTGAAAAACTTTGTCGCACACTATTTTGAAAGATGATGAAGTGTTACACTTCTCAGTTGATTTGTGAATGTAAAGGCAATTAAATTTAAAAAATTCAGGTCACATATTTATGAATCATGTATTGTATTTGTATTCTTTGAGTCTGTGAACTCTGTTCTGTCAAGGAAGAAGCTTGTGATTTTTTTGTTAACATTCAAAGACTAATGTTTCCAATTGTTGATTAAATTTGTGTATAATTTTTTTTTCCCCTCGTTGAAATGATTCATTTTATTATTTATGACATGTGAACTCAGTGTGATAACAATGACCATTAAAAAAATATTTCTTTATGTTTTGCCAGTGGATTGGAGGGTTCGACCTCTCATGCTGTTCATCAAGCGCTGGGCAAGGTACCATGACATCAATGATGCCAGCAAGAAAACTATCTCCAGCTACTCCCTGTCTCTTATGCTCATTCACTATCTACAAGGTCTGTATTGGATTAACAGCTGTACTTTGTGACAATGAGTTTTGATTCACTGAGATGTGTTTTGCTTCATTACTTATTTTCATAAACTTTAAACGTAATCAGCTTCTGTAAGTTAAAAAAGTTTTTGGTAGTGTCATGTCTTTATTCAACAAATTTTCCTATACAAGTGTCATTTTCCATATTAAGGAGAATAAAACATGCCCAGTTGTCACTTAGTTACAGTTTTCAAAGGGTAAGTCTCATAAAATTCTCTTTTTGTTGGATGAATTTATTATAAAGTCTCTGGCTATGCAACCATGCTATGAAGTGAATTACCAAGGGGAGTAAGTACTCTTTCAAATTTCATTGAGTGATATTAGACCTGCTGTTTGCCGACAATCGTCTGAAATCCGACCCGCGAGCCGGCCGATGCTATGGCAAGGCCCACCTGTATTATAGTCAATGTGCGTAGTGCGAGGCCTGGCCGACTGCCAGCGCCCCCCTTTTTCTCCCGTCGGCTTTGTCGACACTTTCGTTTTCGTGCCGACGTCGGCGTTTCTGACATAATTGTCGGACCCGAGTAGAAATGCGAATATGGAAAAGGACAACGACCTAAATTATCTACTTTCAGTTTCGTGCTCGACCGGCCACTTTGAGTTTCATTTGTTGACTAATTCAATTGTTCAGATCATGTGGATTCATTCAAGTCCGACTCACTTGTTCTACTAGATCTAGATCTAGATATTTATAGATCATTATAGACCTCAATGGAGGATTCATATTCCAATTCTATTGTGTCAAACCCTATCATAGGTTGTGCTGTAATATTAATGTTGGTAAAAAGCATTTAATCGGGTGCGTGAATTATTTATTTTTTTAGAATCTAGATCTATATATGGAGGATTCATTATATTCCAATTCTATTGTGTTATTGTCTCAAACCCTAATAGAGCAATGTAGATGTAGGCCATATTATGCTCCTGACCTTGTTTGTTTTGGAGAGTGGTTTTGTTTTTTTTTAGATTAAATATTTTTTCATTTTGGACTTGTGCTGGCCTTTTTACATGAGGCCCGTTGCAGTTTCTTTTTTGAGGTAGGCCTAGGGGCAGGGTTAGGTCTCTTCTTTATTTTATTGTGTTTGTTGGGGTGGTCGCTCGTTACTCAGAAGTCCTTCCTTATGACACCCACCAAAGCTCTTGGGGGGGGGGGGTGCGCAAAATTTTCAGACAATCTGGTTGAGGCTCACATGCAGGTCTATGATATATAAACCGTGTCACATCTGATCTCCTGCAGAGGGTTGCATCCTTGTGCTGAGCTTGTCACCTGGTAGAAATCTTTTCTACGCTGAACAATAACAGACGACCTCCACCATAGTTATAATGGCACAGCTCTCTCACACTGTCTGCACACCACACATGGCTGGTCTCTGGCTTTTCTCGTTGTGCAATTCTGTCTCGCACTGTATCCATATACATTTTTTTCTCCCAAGTGAAGTCACAATCTCAACTAATGAAGGAGGGCATGTAGTGTTTGCTTTGTTTCCATCTGTTCCAAGTAAAGTTCGTAATTTTATTGCTGATCTCTCTTTCTGGCAGCAGCGCAGGAACTATTGTGCTATTAGTTTGATGAAATTGTCAATGAAACTCGCCCTTATGAGTGACAATTATTGTGTTAAAAAAATCTGATTCTAAGCTGCCAATGTTTTATGGGGCTCTGCTTTTATCCAGCTTGCAATTAACCAGAATCTACTGTATTTTTGTACTGAATGCTGTCACTGTCACTTTTCAATCTTATGCAAGTTTTTGCTTTGTATTTTCACAGCTGGTGTGAGACCTGCAGTGTTACCCTGTCTTCAAAATCTGCAGCCTGTAAGTCTTTACGAGTTGTAGTTGACTATCATTAGTTCATTTGTAATGTTTTTCTTTCATAGTTACAGTATTGATAGAATGAGGCTATTGTGTGTGTTTTTTGCTTCTAAAATGAAGTCTAACTTAGTCTGACGCATACCTGTCCAAGACAATCACGTGTTCAAAACTCCAGTTCCCATTTTCCCCTTGTGTTTTTAAAGAATATTACAATGACCCTGGCAAAGACAATCTCTTATCTCCTCGACAATGGATGGCCATCTTATACAACTTTATATCTTAACATTAACCCTTGAACTCTGCTGATCCTACTATACCCCCCTGCCTGGCCTCGTCGGCCCTTTTATGGAAATTTCACATGGGTCACAACAAATAGACCAGACAACAAATACGTCACACACAATAACAAAATATCCAGTTTTTCATTCCTTGAATTGTATTACAGAAAACTTCTGTTATGCCTGAAATAAACAACACCAACAAGAGTCCATTTAACTTCTGTGTGTATGAAACGATATTTTCGAGTAACACGCAAACAATATACAAACAATTTATTATCTCTGGCGTATTTGTGTTTGGTGTGGAAGCATGAAACAGGGTCCCAATCGAAGTATTTTGTAGATGGTTTGGGATGCTCCTGTCCTTTTCTCGCCACTTTTTCTGCATGTTGATGTACTGTTAGATCTGCAACTAAAAGATTTATGGCTACTATTCCTAGAACTAGAACCATTAGATTAAACAGTCTCCACTCTTACAACAGTTGTGATATTTGCTCCAGTTGACAAGCTTTATGGTAATTTGATGGTGACTTCCTTTAGCCCATAATAGCTATTTAAAAAAATAAAATAAAATAAAATTTGACCAAACTTAATGAAATGATACGAGTTTGTCAACTGCTGACTCTCGGCTTTCCATTGTTTGTTTGGGAAAATTATACTGGAGCTATCTAATTGATTATAATGCTAATTCCACATACACCTGGGGTCTGGCCACCAGGCGCATAGCACATCCAGTAAGTACGTGGGAACCAACACAATTGAGTTAATTGAAAAAATCAAATGAAAATATTGCACTTACTTCCACAGGACATGTTTAGCTCATCTAGAGATGTGCGCAAGCTTTCTCTGAGTATGGAGGATGTGGTGGACTTTTCTTCACAAAATGCAGCGACTCTGGGAGAACTCTTTCTAGGCTTTCTCAACTACTATGCAAATGTCTTCAAGTGAGTAACAAAATGTTGTGTTTTTTACTCTATCTGATAGATATGGGTTGTTTAGGAAAGTCACAGTCATTCAGTATAGAGGTGTATAAACAACAGTATATATATATTTGTGAGGCATCATGATGAAATCAGGCGCTCACCAAAATAATGAAATTAACACATTGCACCCTAAGGGCCTGGACGGGAAGTCCATTCCTAGATCTTAAGAAGGGGAAGGAACTCACCTCACGTAACTACTTGCGTTTAAAAAACACATTTTAAAAATACGAAACAAATTCCTGAAATCCTGAAAAAATAAAAGTGAAAAGAGAAATGGATGTAGTTTCTGAAAAATATTACTTTATGTAATCGCAAACTGTTGGAAGTGTTCTAACTTTACTTCAGTCGGGGTGTCCGACCCGTCGCTCTCGTCTCACCCTCAGCCTCGCGGTCGGGCCCGAGATCTAAATTCTAGATTTTCTACACGTTTGATCAATCTGAATCCCCTCAAACTCTTGCTACAACGTTTTCATCAAAATCGGAGTCATCTGATTTGTCACATGCTCGTTTTTGCTCAAATCAATCGTTTTTTCCTTTTTTAAACTCAATTGTGTCGCTTTTCAACAAGTTGAGACACCTTCGAAGTGTCGGTAACGCGATTGCACTTCGATCGCTTTTCGGTTTCAGACGAAAGAAGAAACTTTTTGCAATAACTGTGCAAATCAAATTCTCGGCCCCAGACAAGGCGAGACTTCGTTTCTAAAGATGCTAGGTCGGTGCGGGCGAGTTAGGGTGGATCGCATAAGGAAATTCTCATGCGAGTTAGGGTGTAATGTGTAAAGAAACTGTCATATTTTTTTTTGCCTTTTGTGCAGTTTTTTTTTTTTTTCTTGTCCATTTAAAAACACATTTCTATGTGGATTTTACTGAAAGACGTTGGTTGAAGGCACAAATTTGTACATTTTCATTTTTCAAGGACTATAGAAGCTACCAGACTTTGGCGGCCATTTTCTAGGTAATTTTACCTCCAAAACTGGGTGACCCCCACTTTCTTCAATGGCAAATATCTCAATTTCCATTCCAGATAGATGGTTAATTTTTTGTCACAAGCAAGGCAGATGAGCAAGCTTTATAATGGTACTAATAACTCCATGTATCCCAAAATTGACGAGCTCCTGATTCCACCACGTCGTGACACATATATGGGTGTACATGGGACCAAAATTCAAATTTTGTGTTTCTATATGTCATTTGATCCGGCAGTCATATCTGTAGTGGCATCACGCAAAAGAGTTTTCAGCATATTACATATTTTTAAGATTATGAAAATGTAATGGTTATGGGGGCTATTTTCGTGCATACTGACAATTTTCAAGAATTGGGAGAACAACAGTATTTCACACTTTCAACTTTGTCTCTGATGGAATGCCACAGTGGTCCCAAACTCCTGCTCCAAGTCTTACAAATATTCAGAAATGCAGAAAAATTAACAAATTTGTATCAATGACTGGAGGGGTCCCAAAAGGTGAATATTATTTTATTGTAATAAAATCTCTTTTGTTTTTAAATTACACTCTGTGAATGCATGTTTGGGGAAATTATTTTGTCACATTGTAAAATATGAAAAAAAAAGAGTAAATAGATCACATGCTTTCTTGGTTGTGTATCACTTACAGCTATGACGATGTGATAAGTATACGGATGGGCAAGAAACTGAATCCACGAGAAGCTTACCAGTGTGGGATTGACATCATGCAATGGAAAAATTTGCGCATTGAAGGTAAGTAATAGTAATACAGTGTGTCTGGAGAAGTGCTATGCTTTGGAGTGCTCTAGCTTTTACATTAATTAAAGAAGAAGTAGTGACATTATAACTTTAAGTGAAAATATAACATTATTCTTATTAACAGAACAATTGAATTTTTTAATATAATGTTGTAGCCTTCATCCAAGGAAAATGCTCTGGTGTGGTGTGCTTCTTCTTTCTTATCGAACATCCATCGTCCTTATCTCCCCTCCTTTTTTATGTTTGTTACTCTCTTGTAACACCTCTAATCCTCTGGCGCTCATATGGCCGTATGCAATTGCGAGCGCTGTAAAACCTCTACTTTAAAAAAAATCCAAGGAAAATGCCACTTAAGATTCAGATTTCCTCCTTGATTCAGCTGCAACAAGTTGATTTTTTAAAAGTTTTTGTTCCAAGCTGTACTTTTTCACAAAATCTCAAGTAATTTTTTTTCCCAAGTTTCTGTTTTTTGGGGAGAAAAATGTACCGTTTCTTTTTTATAATGGTAGCATGTTTGTATTAACTGAAAGTTTATTTCGTGGTTTGTTTGTTTGTTTTCTTGTTTTGTTTTTTTGACAGGTTTGTCTGTCTTTCTCTTGTGGAAAGTATGTTCATGGTTTCTGAGCATAATGCAATGTTCACAATTTTTGTTTCAGAACCCTTTGAGGGGTCAAATACAGCAAGATCAGTCTATGATGTGCATGTGTTTTGGAGGATATTGAGAGTAATCAGGGCCAGCTTCACCGCATTAAAACAGTCCAGAGATGTTGATTCGATACTTTCCAGACCATTCTAAATCCCCACTGATACTTTTTGATTTTGAACTGAGACATATGCTGACAGGACTATGGAACATTTGCTGGTTGTCATATTTATTTCTAATTGCTCCTCATTTGAAGAAATAAATGAAGTGTGAAGGTAGTATGAACTGGGTTTTGTTGCTATATATGCTACCGGGTACTTTAAAATGAATGGTGAGTAAGTCAATTTTTCAAAACTTGTGAGATATTCTCTTGTAGCTGTACTAAGCATAGTATAATAATGTTCTGTTTTCAGTGTCAAGGAAGACACCAGAAATCTTTTCATGCTATTCAGTTGAACTTTCTATTGAATTTTGATTATACTTTTACTACCTTCGTGGCTATCGCCTTCAAGCAAGAGACCAAGGGACTTTTGCATATTAGAGAATGTTTTGAAAGGTTTTTTAAAATTCAGTCTGAAGTCTGTATGCATAAAAAAGACATTCAAAAGCTGCACTAACCTGAATGAGGCTTATTGGCATTTATATATATAAATCTGTGGGGAAAGTTACCAGAATACAGCTTACTAAAAAATGGGGTATTGACCCATCTGTCAAGGATGAATTACTAATGGATAGCTGATATGGAATTTTCATTGTGTTTGTCACCCTGTATGGACTTGACAGTGGTTCTTTAACAAATAGCATTATGTGCATATTTTGATCTTAGATCTTTCCTACTTTTTTGTTAGTATAATACAGTTGAGCACAGATATCTTGAACACATCAGGTTGACAAATGTGTTTGACACATCCGTAATTTGAGTGTACCACCGTGATAACCAAATATAAGATCTGTTACATATATATGCGGAAAAAAATCAAAAGAAGTAACTGTGACTTCCTTGCCATCATGGAAAAAACCTGGTATACAATGATGGAAGAATAGAAAGATGAATAGTATGTGCATCTTGTTCGGTGTCAAAACAAGAGAAAAGAAGACAGTGATGCTGATGTAATCGACACTGGTCAGAGCACTCCACCCATGCTACCATGTTTATTCGTTTTCCAATCCATACCGTCAGACAACCACATATACACACACGTGTAAATAAACACATACATAATTTTCACACCATGTGGCCAAATACAATGCCACACGGTCTTTGTTTTGATATCACCTAGCATGTGCCATGATATGTCTTGATAACAGCAGTGTGTGAACCTCTGTGCAGGTTTGAGCCCTGTGGGTTCGTTGCACTTTCAATGGTGATGGGTGTGTGCGATTTGAATGTATGACAGTTGTGAGGAATAATTTCACCAGGTTTTTTCAAGGTACATAACAGTTCGGCAAATCCGTACGGGTGTTTGAGAACACCGTGTTGTCAAATGTATAGAGAATATTATATAGTGGTTCGGTTGGGGAATGGCATTTGGTATGAGCTGTCTGTGATTTCAAGTTTTAGTTGTTTGTGCTGTCTGTGCTCGATTGTTACCGCGTGGGCAATCTTCAATCACTGATACAGTCTATTCCTGTCTGTCATTTCTCTTTGTTCTTGAGATTTTTAGGCAGCTATCATAAGATGTTTCTTCTGTCACTTGTAATTCTGTATAGACCTTTTACTGTATCACATGGCTGTTTTGTTGAGAAGTTTGAAGGGCGTGAGCTACAATATTTTTCCCTCTTTTTTTATTGTAGTGTTTCTCTGCCATGTGCAATATATGACAATACGGAACATGCATGTACTCTTGTTTGGTGAATTTCTTAGTGTGGGGTTCATGACCTGTTTTCTCTCACTCAAGGAAATTGCCAAATTTCTGTCTGGCTATGGAAGCTTCGTTTTGCCATGCAAATAATAATAATAATAATACAACCAATTGCAGGAATAAAGAAATGAAAAGTTACAATGAATGTAACTTTTATTTTTGTTAAGGTGTATGTATATAATTTCTAATGGTTTTGACTTGACAGGAAGTTGAAAGAATGTTTGTCCACATGACAGATGTGTCCAGTGTAAAAGATTGAATTTTATTTTCAGCATGCAGTTTTCAACCTCATAATACTGATATTCTTCTTCTCTAATTTCTGTGTTCCAATGGGGGGGCTTTTGTAAAAGAAGGCACTCATTTGTTCTTTCATCCCTCACTTGTAACAGATCAGCCACATGCACCTTGTACTTGTATTACAGTATTACATCCGGTGTACCAATGTCTGTGGTGGAGCGGTTAGGTAGTTCACTTTAGTGGGAAGAAAATTTTAACGGAGTATCTCCTCAGCCTTTCTGCTAGGATGTTGTATCCTTCTCAGTTCGGGTTGGTCCTGATAGACAGGGTTGGAAGCCTCCTTCCTGAATGATCTATGATGGGGGCGTAAAAAACTTCATGGGCCTTCGGCATATTGTGGTAGAATAGAGTGGCCAGTTCCTTTCCACGCCACCTTTACTTCCCCAACTCGAAGTCAGGTAGCGTACCCATTACTGCTGGGAGGGCAAGAGGGGGCCAAAAAAATCTGTGTCCGAACCGAGGCTCGAAACCGGACCTTTCACTTTGGAGACGAGCGCAGCGCTAACCGCTCCTCCACCGCACCCTCAAGAGTACTTTTTTCTTACAATTACTGATAGTTCTGTGATCTATGAGAGCACCTTCTCCTTAAGTTACCTGTTGTTGTATGTTCTTTAGTTCTTTCCTAAACTTTTGTTTGATATGACATGTCTTGAGTTTAAGAGAACTTTGATTTAATTATATATTATATGTTCCAACTAGTGACATACTGGTAGGCCTACATAGTGTACATAACAACATTCATCATACGGTCTTGTCAATATCAAATGGAGCTTAATACTAATACACATGCTGAGACATGGGTCGTGTCAGAATTGTCTTTTGCTCCATTGTCTTTTTCATGCATTCATGCAAACATAGCATGAATGTGTAGGATTAAATATTCCCTGTTTCTGTGTCTCTACTCTCAGTAGGGTAGTACAGTCATGACTCATTCATATAATTTTGACCTTTTCAATCATTTGTTTCAACGATAAAGAGGTGAATGTGAAATGCAGTGAAAGTGAAAAGGAGAGATGCTATTCTGAATTCTGTGCAGACTTTTCGTGCGAAATGAAAATAAAACATCAATGATACAAAATTGTTTTTCTTCATTCAAATTTTGTTTAGCAGCGTAAAAATTAATTCTCTTTAACTTTAACCAATGATTCATGTGTGACGTGTGTCATCCTCTCTAAGGCCATCATCTACCATAATTTCTATCTATCATGCCTTCAATACACTGTGCCAAAAAGCATTCAACTTTTCACCTTCCCTCCTCTGACGCATCATAATATTAAAAGTTAAATAAAATGTGTACACATTTACACCATTACTTGTCCATATGTTTATAATGGAGTTTGTCAATCTGATTTGCTGTATAGAACAGTGACCAGAAGACTAACAATAACAAAGACTGCTGAGAGGTCAAAACCATCAAACATAGGATGCAAATGTGAAACATTAGTGGTTTGGGCCACTGTTATACATGTAGCCGGCCAAGCATGTCTGTCAGAATGCCTGAAGGTATAGTGCAAAAATATAACAGAACTTTTGTACTAGTATAACGTGTCAAGAGTTCGGACTGATTGATTTTTGTTATAAATACTTATAAGCCTGCTAAAGCTGAAATCCTGTTATATAGCCATGACTGTTACTACATGTACTGTTATAAGTGGATCCACTGTGACTGTAGGTCTACACCACGTGTAGGTGTAATTGATGCACATGTATGGAGACCTTGGTGCTTTCTCGTCGTATCTCCATTTTTAATAACAGTGAAAACAGTTCTTAACAAAGAGTGAGCTTAGAAGAAGTTACATTTTCTGACTGTTTAAAAAAAAGGATATATACGACAAGAAAGCACTGAGGTCGCGGTATCATGTACCTGTATCAAGTATCATGTTTTGTTCTGAGTTTTCCTCATGGAAACGTTTCGCTTGTGCATAAAAAAAGTGCTTCACTCTGAAAAAGTAAATAGTATCTGAATGTGAAGGTTTTCATCAGCCCTTCACTTGATTTTAATGACATGTGATAGCAGCCAAGCTCCTGACAAACCTTGTTGGAGAGCAGAAAGTCATGTGAGGCTTCACGAATTAGAAATGCTGAAGCCACGAGAGAAGTGGAAATGAAGCTCATAAGAATGTGCCAAACTATTTTCTGCCAGAACTGGTTTCATTGGCCAGTCTAAAGTCTGTTGTCACAATAGACTTAGACAAGCGACAGGTCATTTTTTACTTTAAAATCATTTTCTCGTTTTCCCCTTAATCTTAATTAAGAAATCTACACATTCTCAGACTCGGACACTGATAAACTACAAGATGTTGGTGTTAAGTTACCTGTGCAGCTATAATGATGTATTATTACCTTTATGTTGTATTAGAATGGTTGTCTTTATTTTTTGTATGTATTCAACGTATTCTACCCAAGTACATTATTGTAAGGAATGTAGTAGTAAGTGTAGACCTACACATTTATTACAGTGGATCCCACTATAAGCTATGGTTATGGACTTGGTTTTCGCTAAAGCAGGCTTTCTTCATAATGTATTATAATAAATCACAAGTCTGATCTCGTAAAATTTTAAATGATTTATTTGTGGTTGGAAAAGTTAGGTAGCATTCAGACCGACTTGCTCAGAGAGAGAATATAATTCAAACTAACAACAGTGGTCCAACCATCAACAAAATCCTTAAAACGAACACAAAACAGGGAAAAAAAGGAAACCAAATTTCGACAAATCGCATTGTAGCCTATCTGTGACCCACAATAATAGGCCTATAATGTTTGTGTTCGCATTAAAGTGCATCCTGCTTTCGGTTCCTCCCTCCCTTGTAAGTTAACAGGATAAAATACCCGGAGTATACATGTGTATGACTTCATGTATCCTCTGACTGACGAGCATAGGGGGAAAATTTCAGTGGTACCCGACTAGAAGAACAGGACCAGACCAGCAGGACCGACGTGATGTCCTTCTTGTTAAAGTTAAAGTTATAGCCCAAATTTCTGCTTGTAAGTGGATCACGTTTAATACATGACACTGTTAATTATTTTAATGAAAGGGTTCGTTTGTACTATTACAAATTACATTACCCACACCATGTACATAAGTAGGCCTACCAATTTATCTGTTTTTCCGCTCCTCTCCTTTCCACTTCATCCTTCCTATTTTTCTTTTTCTACGTAACAGTAACAAACATGTAGTAACTATATTAGTCCCATTGAGTTTGACCAGACATCATTTGAGATGCACAGGTAGCCTATAGAAGATAATAGGCCAACATTGTATTTGCGTAACATTTATTTAGCTTACTGCAGGCTCCATGTTACAGCTATTCGTAATCAATACACAAATTTTAATTATTACATATACAATGTAGGCTATAGAACTGTGTAGTGGCGTCGGTGGCCTAGTGGTTAGGCTCTCGGACTCGCAACCGTAAGGTCGTGGGTTCGAATCCCGTCAAGGGCCCGACGTTGTGTCCTTGGGAAAGGCACTTTACACGAATTTTCCTCACTCCACCCAGGTGGGAATGGGTACCCGGCTATAGACAGCGAAAGATCTTGTCAGTTTGTTATTGTTTGAGCGCTTAATCGGCTGCTTGCACTGTATGCTTCCCGGGAAGCTGAGAATGATTCGGAGTGTTCTATGGTCTGCTGGGGTAATAATATAGTGTAAAGCGCATAGAGCCTGCTGCTGAGCGGGGATATAATGCGCTATACAAATGCTATCTATTATTATTATTATTATTAACTGCCATAGTAAATTGGAAAAGGAACATGCGTGGCGAATGCAGAGAAGTTGATCAAGCAAGCCCATTTACTACATGTACATGTATTATTATTAATTTTCATTCAGTCCTGTTCCCGTTACACAAGTTTCGATACAGTACTCCACCAGAACACAATTGAATGTGACGCTGTAGTACCAGACCTTGGGCACTCGAGTCACTGTAATTGTAAGACGAGAATAGACGCCTAATGGTGGATTAACACATTAATTAACACTTCACAACACCAACACAGTGCTTCCAGCTTTTCCTCTCCCTCACCTGCATACATGAGTAACAGAAGTATAGTTACGGTATGATGATGACGCACGATCATATAAAAAGTTAGGCCTCTTGTGATTCATGGTTTGCTCCATTTTTTTTCTTGATCATTTGAGTTACGAGTTTGTCAGTGTTTGGACTACTTTAATAACGCAGGAGCCGAGAATGCCTATTCTGAACTGAATGCTTTCTCATAATAATAAAACGAATTTTTAATATCAGAACGGACTCGAGGTTGTAAGCCGAAATCCTGTACGGAAATGATAAAATCCTTGCGATTGCGAGACTGTTAAAATTTAACTGTTTGTGGCACCCACTGTGTACGTCTGCAGGGACCAACACACATATTTGCAGTTTGGCGTTAGCCTACATAAAGTTTGGGTGAGTTTGATTTTACACAGAAACGCAGAGAAAAGAGACAGCGAGAAAAGGAGATGGATGGAGGGTTGGGGAACCTTTCAACTCTCACCCCCAAGTAGATCTACATTGTTGCAGTTGTACGTACATAGTACATGTAGGCTACATGACATCATGTACAAGTAAATCTTGACCTTGCTTTCATCAAACCAGTCCCTATGACTATGAAGACCGGGAAGGCAGACTTTCAAGTTCAAGACAGTGTGCTCATGAGGCAAGTGACACCATCCAGCCACTACATTTAACTCATCCCTTGATGAATCGTGATGTTTTAGTTTTACACGTAGTCGTAGCCCACTGAGGTAATCATGTTCGTCCCTGGGGGAGCGGTTTCAACGCAGTGACTAATTTGGGGATCGGGTAGCCTAACTGGAAAGTGCATTGCTAGAAAAGTGTAGAGCCCACTCCATCGTGAAAGATGATACATGTATATAGGCCTACTAATTCTAATAGGAAAGCAGAAAAAGAGGACAAAGCACCCGGCACACCGAATTTTGGTTTGGTTTCATCTCAAGACTAAAGTTTCCAACCATCTGGAGGAATGGGGTGGTCCTGAAAAGGACCAGTCAGCCGTGAAACTGGAACAAAACCAATTTACTTCTTGGCGGCAGCTTTCTTTGCTGCTGGCTTCTTGGCTACTTTAGGCTTGGCAGCCTTTTTGGCAGGGCTCTTGGTAGCTTTTTTAGGCTTGGCAGCAGCTTTTTTAGTGGCTGGTTTCTTGGCAGCAGCCTTCTTTGGAGACTTTGGTTTCTTGGCAGCGGCTTTCTTGGGTTTCGCGGCTTTCTTGGGAGATTTGGGTTTCTTGGCAACTTTCTTGACGGGTTTCTTCTCAATTTTCTTGTCTCCCAGACGGAAAGAACCGGCAGCACCAGTGCCCTTTGCTTGTTTTAGAGTGCCATCTTTGACACCAGCTCTCAGAGCAGTCTTGACACGAGCGTTGACGGCAGTTGGGTTATCCCCGACTTTGTAGTTGGCAATAATGTACTTGAGGATAGCCTGGCGAGATGAACCACCGCGCTCTTTCAGTGCAGAGATGGCGGCAGCGACCATCACCTTGTACTGAGGGTGAGCAGCGGGAGCTTTTGGCTTGGATGGAGCCTTCTTCTTGGGAGCAGCCTTGGCTGGGGTAGCAACAGCAGCGTCAGACATGACTTTATAATAATAATGAAAAAGGTAGCCTAGTGTGAAAAATTAATGTGGAGCGTCTGTCGACTGTCGATGGAATGATTCGAATGACAAATTTCGGAGCGAGGTAGCGTTATATTCCCCCCGCGCGGACGTCCGAGAGAGCATCTACGTCACAGCGTTTTTTCGAGTCGGTACAATGTTTTGTATTTCGTTGCGCATTGCAATTCTGTGCAAGGGCGGGCGAATTTATGCCCTACAATTTTTTTATGATTCATTAAACATTTTTACAATAAAACGCTTGGTTAAATAAATGATTACAGAAGCTCACTGCATTGTTTTCCGAGCGTGTTCTTTCGTGTGTTGCTTGAAAATCAAGTTTCTCAGTCGACGATGTGTACACTCGTCCTTAGATCTACATTGACATCGTTCAAAATTACTTTAAAAACTTTTCTATGGTACTTTCTGCTTTCTATTCTGTAATCATTAGTCAGATACCTATTTTTACCAAATATTTAAATAAATGTACGTATTTTAAGCTTCTAGTAAACGTATTCTTACTTGTTTAGCTTCGGTGTGCTTGTTTAGCTTCGGTGTGCCAACACAATACCGACAATTGAGTCAGAGTTGTCTATGAAGAATTAAGACTATTATTTCACATTCCCTAATAAAAAGATGCAATCAAATGATAATTATTGACAAGTGGGAGTATTGTCTATGGTTAATTGTTGTAAACTATAAAAAAAAAAAAGAACACTTGGGTTGACAAAACCCTCTTTTTCGGGGACTGTTTTCGATTAGCAAGCCAACTCAAGGAAAAGATGGCCGCGGAAGGAGGGAAATTGTTCCTGAGCTTATTAATTTTGGCCTTCGGTCTATTCAGTGTTCTTACATTTTTCTTCTTTATCGGCAAAAAAATTCAAATTTGTTATTTACAGTATATTTTTCTAAAAGATATATTGTAATAAAACGGGGATTAGAAGACGACAGCTGTCTACACCCAAGAGGGAATCATAGTATGTCACCCGACGACTGACCCATGAGATTGGAGGTTGAGCTGCTTTGTTTATTTGTGGAATAATCTTTGTGTAACAAATTTTTTTTTAAATAAGATAAAGGACAGAAGGTTGTCCATAGATCTAATTTCAACAGAGAACATAGTTTAAATTTAAGTCTGTTTCACCTCACAAAGGAACGTTCATAGGGCGCAATTTATTCGATTGACTCCTCGGTTGGGATGTTTTCGGGCTTCAACCCTCAGCTCGCAGTGTTAAAATTGAAGGAAGGACCTTAGGCCTAGGCTAATTAGATCTATAGCATAGGCTGAAAATTGTACATACCTAGACGGTCAGAGAAGAATAGGTACAT
This sequence comes from Aplysia californica, assembly GCF_000002075.1. Taxonomy (NCBI): domain Eukaryota; kingdom Metazoa; phylum Mollusca; class Gastropoda; order Aplysiida; family Aplysiidae; genus Aplysia; species Aplysia californica. The sequence continues at coordinate 59,204 of NW_004798141.1, forward strand.
ACGTATACAGTACAATGTACATCAAGTATTTTATTCTATGCCAGTCAGCATTATAATAATATTTGTGTTCTGACGAAAATATGTGGATTATTTCGGTGGAAAAACGTCTTGTCCTATTGTTGCTTTTGAGGTTGGTCTCTACACACCAAGGAAGTTATATTTAGTGTTTTTTCCGTACTTTACAACAATATAATATAATTATGGGCCTTTGCATGATCTTTTTTTCTCAAAATGTTTATAGATATTGTATAGAGATCTAAGAGTCTTGCAAGACTGTACACTAAAAGAATCGAATAAATTGCGCCCCTATAAACGTTCCTTTGTGAGATAAAACATACTTAAATTAAATTTGATTTATGTTCTCTGTCAAAATTAGATAGGCCCTATATATACAACTTTTTGTCTTAAAATTATTTTTTTCACAAAGATTCCACCAAAAACAAGTACAATGTATATCAGCTCAACCTCTTGGGAATAAAAACCTGTCGTCTTCTAATCCCCATTCCTTAACAATCTTTTAGAAACAGATACTGTAGGCTAAATACAAAATCTAAATTTTTAGCCGATAAAGAATAATAATATAAAAGAACACTGAATAGACAGACCGAATGCAAAAGCGATTAAATTCCCTCCTTCCGCGGCCATCTTTTCCTTGAGTTGGCTTGCTAATCGGAAACAGTAGTCCCCTAAAAAGGGGTTTTGTCAACCCATGTGTTCTTTATTTAAAGGTTAGAACAATTAACCATAGACAACACCCCCACTTGTCAATAATTATCATTCGATTGTATCTTCTTATTCGGGAATGTGAAATAATAGTCTTAATTCTTCATAAACAACTCAACTCAAATTGTCGGTATTGTGTTGGCACACCGAAGCCAAACAAGTAAGAAAACGTTCACTAGAAGCTTAAAATACGTACATTTATTTAAATATTTGGTAAAAATAGGTATCTGACTAATGCTTACAGAATAGAAAGCAGAAAGTACCATGGAAAAGTTTTTAAAGTTATTTTGAACGACGTCAATGTAAGGACGAGTGTACACATCGTCGACTGAGAAACTTGATTTTCAAGCAACACACGAAAGAACACGCTCGGAAAACAATGCAGTGAGCTTCTGTAATCATTTATTTAACCAAGCGTTCTATTGTAAAAATGTTTAATGAATCATAGAAAAATTGTAGGGCATAAATTCGCCCGCCCTAGCACAGAATTGCAATGCGCAACGAAATACAAAACATTGTCCCGGCTCGAAAAAACGCTGTGACGTAGATGCTCTCTCGGACGTCCGCGCGGGGGGAATATAACGCTACCTCGCTCCGAAAGTTGTCATTCGAATTATTCCATCGACAGTCGACAGACGCTCCACACTGTTCTTGTGTTATATTAATTTTGCACACTAGGCTACCTTTCATTATTATAAAGTCATGTCTGACGTTGCTGTTGCTACCACCCCAGCCAAGGCTGCACCCAAGAAGAAGGCTCCATCCAAGCCAAAAGCTCCCGCTGCTCACCCTCAGTACAAGGTGATGGTCGCTGCCGCCATCTCTGCACTGAAAGAGCGCGGTGGTTCATCTCGCCAGGCTATCCTCAAGTACATTATTGCCAACTACAAAGTCGGGGATAACCCAACTGCCGTCAACGCTCGTGTCAAGACTGCTCTGAGAGCTGGTGTCAAAGATGGCACTCTAAAACAAGCAAAGGGCACTGGTGCTGCTGGTTCTTTCCGTCTGGGAGACAAGAAAGTTGAGAAAAAACCCGTCAAGAAAGTTGCCAAGAAACCCAAATCTCCTAAGAAAGTTGCCAAGAAACCCAAATCTCCCAAGAAAGTCGCAAAACCCAAGAAGCCAAAGTCTCCAAAGAAGGCTGCTGCCACTGCCAAGAAACCGGCCGCTAAAAAAGCTGCTGCCAAGCCTAAAAAAGCTACCAAGAGCCCTGCCAAGAAGGCTGCCAAGCCTAAAGTAGCCAAGAAGCCAGCAGCAAAGAAAGCTGCCGCCAAGCCCAAGAAGTCCGCAGCTAAGAAGTAAATTGGTTTTGTTCCAGTTTCGCGGCTGACTGGTCCTTTTCAGGACCACCCCATTCCTCCAGATGGTTGGAATCTTAGGTCTTGAGTTGAAATTGAAACCAAACCAACACTCGGTGTGCCGGGTGCTAGTGCTGTATATGTCCTCAGTCCTCTTCTGCTTTCCCACTAAAGTTAGATCTATCTTTCACGACGGTGTAGGCTCTTCACTTTTCCATCAGTGGTCTTTAATGTCGCGCGAAGCACAAGGCCCATCCTAGATTCCTAGCTAAACACATCATACAATTTGTATTGCTAGATCTAGTGTGCCTCTTAACTTAATACATGTAACATGTATTATGGGCCCCAAAGCCAAGTGGATGCGCGAGGCTTAGCCTACGGAAGGGGTGGGGGCTATACGTTCTTAATTAAGAATCTTATACGATCTCTGATCGTCTAGGGTGGGTGGGAACGCGATGCATGCTGTGTGAAACTGGAAGGGTAGGTTTAGATCATTAGTCGAGATCGAGACCTTCATTTTTTTTCAATTTTCTTTTCTTCCCCTGATCAGAAAATCCAAGCTCCCGCCTTTACTGCAGGCCTACATCTTTTTAAAAGGAAAAGAAAGATCATCAAAATGGTTGAATTCGCGTGAAAATCGAATCATATCGTACCGGGTGCCCATTGCGGTTGGGATCGCCGATCAGGTCGGGTCGGGTCGGGTCATATCAGGGACGATCGCCCGACGAGGCAACGACTGAACGAGTCGGTCGCGATCGGGTGCTACTGTAGCCGCTTTTGCACCTCCAATCTGGCTGGCAAACCGC
>NW_004798141.1:63468-64407 GCF_000002075.1 Aplysia californica
AGACACCCGCCATGGTAGTTTTTGTTCGCTTGTTTGTTTTTGTTTGTGATCGAATGGGAAATGAAAACTTAATTTAGACGGCCAGTCACGATACAGCACACTAGGCCTACTGTAACACATTGCCTGTGCGTACCACTGCCCGCTGTGCCACTCATAATGTACCACCGCCTTCATCCCACCTCGCGCGTGATACACAATCAGTCAGGATTAATGGATAGCGAGGGTCAAAGGTGAAATCGCAGCCAGCCTCCCTTTCTCGTCTCCCCGACTCTCTTTGTATTTTTTAAATATATTTTTTGGTCGTGTGTAGCGTTGCCCTAGGCCCTAGGCCTAGGCTATATCCTATGTCCGCGTGCACGGCTGTGTGCTTCTCCCTGCCTTCCTCTCCGCCTGTGCGAGTGTGTGTCCATCACTTGCGTTCTTTGTGTTTCTCTTGACACACTCCACTGCTGCGGGGTAAACTGTGTTCGAACTTGGATGGGTCATCATGAAAATATTGACTGTCTTGTAAATGAAGCGTGCTTGAAGCCGAAGTTACCGTGCTTATACTTATAGGCGTGTAATTTATATAGCAAAAACTCGGTAAGAGCCGTTTAGCGTGCTTGAGTCCGAAACGTGCTTAAGGCCGCGTGCTTAAAGCCGGCACGGACTGTATACAAATGACGTCATAAAAAGTCCGAATACAACAATAGCAAGTTCAAATGTAAACATAGAAATCTCAAATGTAACACACATAGCAAATTCAAATGCCACATAGCAAGTTCAAATATGTAAATATGCTTGAACTAGAGTAAACGGGGGCTAAGTCACAAGTGAGTGGTTGGCGGGTGCTCTGGTGTGGTTTGCTCCTTCTTTCCTATCTATCTAACATGATTTAATCAACATACTTCTGATATATATAGAACTAACTGAGTGAAATCTGAAGCCAAGTTTACTTTT
>NW_004798141.1:65302-66722 GCF_000002075.1 Aplysia californica
AAATCAAACTGCTTATGGTTGTCGTCAACTCAGTTTGAGCACATTGAATATAAAATTCTTTTCACGCTGAATAATCTTTGTGGAGGATATTTGCTTTTGCTAGGTGGCATTTGAACTTGCTACAATGTATTGTGTGGTTACATTTGGATTTGCTATTTGCACATTTGAATTTGTTAAGCACAATTGTGCACTAAAATTTTCTATTGTACATTTGAACTTTTTATGTGGCGTGAAACTTTCTATGTGGCATTTGAACTTGCTATGTGGCATTTGACATTTGTATTTCTTATGTGTACATTTGATCTGGGGAAAAAAAACTATACAAGTACAAAGGCTTTGTACATTAGCTTTCAGTCGCAAAATTGAAGGCAAACAAATTGTGCAAGTGCAAGGCAGGGGTAGTCCGGGTAGGCCAATGATTCCTTGGGGTAGACCCAGAGCAAATTACTCGGAGTCGGAGAGCTTAAACAATTGGGGGACGTGGACAGATCAGAAGATAATAATTATAATGTAGGCCTAGTTTTTCTAAGACAGCATCTGACAAAAGGAATGAACTGAGAACAATAGTCACCGATGCCCGTTGCAGACCTGCCCCTTAAGCTTAGGGGCCTAATATAATAATATTGGCCCCAACACACACACACACACACACACATGATTCACAAACACACACACGCGCGCGCCGCGCGCGCGCACACACTCAGACATTGCATAGTTATATATGCCGACCGTGAACAGTTTTAAAAAGATATGCCATATTTGTAGGACATTATTTTGAAAAACAGTTTCAAAGTTTTCTGTTTTTAACTACACGGCTCTTGGTAAGTTGGATACTGGCTTAGACCTATGAAAACATGTAATAGTATTTATTACAAAAGCAGGACAAATTAAAAATTGCTTTGATTTAGTTGACTGAAATATTTCAATACAAAATTTTTCTAGACTAGAATCTGGATCTAGATTCTAGATCTAGATCTAGATCTAGATCTAGAATATATATCTAGATCTAGATCTAGAATATAGATCTATATATCTATATCTAGATTCTAGATCTAGATCTATATCTAGATCTAGTTAAAAATGTGTTCCATTGTGAAACAGAAAATCAAAAACAAATTTGGGCAGAATGTTGGATCTTCGGATATTCTGCATTTTACAGTAGGCTACTCAGATCTATAATTATTTTATACATGTATTATGGGATTATAAGAACATGATAATTCAAGTACGACAACTATTCTCCAGTGGTGTCACCTTTGGGTGTCACAGAATTCTACACTTAGGAGAATTCTGTGAGTCGTGAGTGGTGTTGACTGGGTCACAGAATAGGCCTGGGCAGAAACCGAATAAATTATTCGAATAACCGAATACGAGCCCAAAACTAGGTCTCCGGTTAATTTTTCCAAAAACTAGGTACCTA
>NW_004798141.1:71822-82844 GCF_000002075.1 Aplysia californica
TTGTTCTACGTGATCTCTAGGTCTTATTTGATCAAAAATCGAATCAGGTTCCTTTCTCTAGCACTAGCAATGTTGACAGCTCGACGTTGGCGATCAGAAAGAAGGGGCTCTGGCTCTAGGCTAACTCGCCCGCTGTGTTGTCCCCCACCCCGCCCCACCATGTGGTGCGTTGCGTCTGCTTGCGCACGTCACACATTCACTCCATCTATCACAGCATTGTGACCTCTCCATCCTGCACCAGAGAAATGAGAGGCATGGTATGCCTAGATAATCTAGACTGAGCAGGAATATCACACGATGCATTCTGCTTGTCTGCGCATTCCACACCCTCCCCATTCATTCGCTCCAGCCTTCATTGTTGGTTCGCATGGGCTCTCCCATTCTTTGTTTTGCTGGATCACCAACAACTTTCTTAACTGACGAGGTTTTATATTGTGTTTAACTGGTCTGTGTGCTGTGCACAGCAGCAGCAGTATTCCGCTATAACCGACTCCCGTGTTTGTCTGATTGCGCAATAGCAGTATTTTATTTACAAAGATAAAGAAGGGGAAAAAGGGGGTTTTAGAATAGTGTCTTTATAACAGACTTCTCGTTGTTTCAGGACTCGTTAAAAGTGGACTCCACTGTACTAAAATTTGCTTCTAAGTTCAGTTTTTGTCATCCGATGTTGCCTTCAACTCCACCCCTCCCCCCGACTGTACCTTTTAAAAAAAAAAATCAATAATCCCCCTATTCCGGAGCCCTATACTTCGCGCAGCGCACACGTTGAATGAACTTTGGTGACCCCATGCGATCACTGGTACTCACAATGTGATGCGAAAGTACAGGTTCACTGACCGGTCACGATGTCGAACCCGACAAGACACTTGTATGCCTTTCTTTTTTTCCGCAAGTGAAAGCACAGGACAATGATTTATTTTCCTGGCGACACAGCTTTTGTAATGCACAGCCTGTATGTTACAAATGTTGCGTTAATCAGACTGCTACCGGCAAATTTCTGGGTGGTAAAGAAAGCGAAAGAAGATCGAGCTTTGGTACCACGCATACACTTACGCTTGCCACCAGAACACCCTGTACATACCTAAAACTATCTTTTGTTTTCAAAAGAGTTAGCACTTGCAACAAAATAAGTTTATATAAATGCCGAAGATTACAGGTGTTAGTGTTTCAAGAGAGTAACAAACACAAAAAGAAGGAAGAGAAAGATAAGGATGATAGATGTTGAAAAGGAGAGAAGGAGCAGACCACTCCAGAGCACCCACCAACCACCCATATAATACTATCTTTACACACACCACACTTACAATCACACACAAAAATACATAAAGAGAGAGAGAGAGAGAGAGAGAGAGAGAGAGAGAGAGAGAGAGAGAGAGAGAGAGAGAGAGAGAGAGAGAGAGAGAGAGAGAGAGAGAGAGAGAGAGAGAGAGAGGGGAGAGAGAGAGAAAGAGAGGGAGAGAGAGGGAGACACACACACACACACACACACACACACACACACACACACACACACACACACACACATCATACACATGTGAATAGCCTCTAAATATATTTAATACTTAGCATGTTACACACACACAAATTACACAACGTACACATTGGATAAAACGATATATGAGGATAGCTTTATCGGTTGAGTTTGTCAGAAGTAGACTTGACTATGACTTTGTACATGTAGTTACTTTATAACAAAAATCTCCATAGCCTCACAACGATATTCTCTCTGTCTCTAAACACACACAAATCACACAACATACACATTGGATAAAACAATATGAAAGCTAAAAGAGCAAATAAAAAATGAATGACCCAGGACATATTAAAACTAGAGAAGACAGTCAAAATCAAACATGGAAAAGTACATCTTTAGCTATGGTCAACACCCAAAGGCTATAGTATTTGGTTTAATGCTTGCTTCTCTGCACCAAAGGGTGTGACATCATAGCATTTTGAAAACAAATTTCATCTTATTTAAATCACATGGGTCTCAACTCAGAATTCTAAAAAAGGAGGAACTTTCCGGGTGATCGCCACAGAAGCCCATTTTCGAGAAACACCCATTATTATTATACTGTTGAACCCTAGAACGCTGAAATGAAAACCATCAATTTATCAAAGCAAGGTTATTTCACACCAATTTGAGGGTTTGGGAGATAATTTCAAGTAAGAATCACGCACCAAATTTACAATCTTGATTACGTGCAGAAAGTGGTGGCGCCTGGGGTCTTGTGCGACTTATTAATATTTTCCCTTCATCTTATTCGCCTGTATATATAAACTATATAAAAAAATGAATCTTGCTTTGAGCCTAGAACCAGAATATCGACTGTCATGATTCATATCATATATATAGGCCTATATAATATACGTGAAAAACAAAAATTAATGCTCTAACTCAAAGTACAGTAGAATAGCCCAAGTAGACCTATTCAGTGTGAGAGGTGTAAGAACTGTGGGAGGGCAAGATGCAATGATACTGAAAATCTGCGAATCTTGTACAGAAAGCTAAAATATGCTGCCACCAATCCAATGAAACGCGAACACTTACGCCGTTTTCACACAAGGCCTGCACCCACGCACAGAGAGCTGTAGTAGTTATCAAAATTCTAAACATTAAACATAATTGCTTCCAGTTCCATTTTTTTTTTTGTCCACTGGTGTTGCGTCCAGCCCTTCCCCTTCCGCGAGTGCGTCTTTTAAAAAAAATCAATAATCTCCCCCCCCCCCCATTCCTGAGTCCTGTACTTCGCAGCGCCCAGAACGCGCGCAGGTTCATTGACCGGCCACAATGGCGAGCCCGACAAGACGCTTGTATAACTTTCTTTTCTTCATGTTGCCCCTATAAGTGACGACACAGTGACAAATATTGATTTACTTTCATGGCGACACTACGTTTGTAATGCCGAACCTGCATGTTACAATAATTGTTGCGTTATCAGACAATTACTTACAAATTTCTGGGTGGTAACGAAGGCGAAAGTAAAGGCTTACTGGACGCTCTGTTATGAAATTTAGTGGGTATCATGCTGGACTATAGAGCGGTTGACCCTCGTACGCCCTCTTCGAAAAAGCGCAAACTTTGCGAACAGAGTTAGAATCTACCCTACTTGTGTGAAAAACAATAATAGTGACACTCTTTTTGGCTGAGTCACAGAATTCTACACTTTAGTGTAGAATTCTGTGGGCTGAGTGATCTATCTCTTGAACCTTCCGGTTACCGTGTACGTAGACCCTGAGACTACGTGCCCGGTTACCGTGTACGTAGACCCTGAGACTACGTGCCCGGTTACCGTGTACGTAGACCCCGAGGCTACGCGCCCGGTTACCGTGTACGTTGACACCCCGATTTACCAACAAGTGCTTCAACTCAAGACAAAAAAGAGGAGTACTAGGAGACTAGTACTAGCTTCCCTAAAAGAGAAGCTTTGCACACTTAGTTTTATTGCTTTCATAGAATTTTCCTGAGAAATTTTCGTTTACTCGTATGTATCACACTGGCTGCAGTGAGTGTGAGCGTTCGCTCATCAATTTAGGAAGAAGCTTTGACCGCTAGGAGGGGCCGCTTGGGTTTAATCAGCTATGATGAGGTCCACTAACATTACGAGATGCTATGCAGGCCAACAGTAGAGGATTAAAAAACAGATAACACAGTACAGTAGTCTCTGCCTAAAATCCCACTGCTTATGATCCCTGTTCACTTCAGATCTGGCTGTTTTAAGAAAGGTACCTTTAAGAAAACAAAATATTTATTTCACAAAAGTCACCCCTAAGATCCCGCTCCGAAGGATAACATTCGGCTAAGACTAAGATCCCGCATTTCGGATGATAATTTTTTTGGATCCCGCATTTCGGATGATAATTTTTTTAACAAGAACTCGGGTGGGCACAGCTAATCAACCAATCAGTGTTAATTGGGGATCATTGTATTGCCGATTGCGTCATAGATCGTCCACTATCGTGAATATATTTACAGCCAGGTTGTAAATCTCGATGAAACAGTGCAATGTTTACCCCAGACAGGATCACACTGAGGTGTGAACTCGTGGATGCATTTGTTTCCCCCCAAACTTCACATTTAATTTGCATTTAAGCTCTTCACTCTTCACCTGGACTTACATCACACTTTTTGAGGGTTGGGCTTACAAGGCCACACCAAATGGGATCACATCGAACTGTGAACTCTTCGATGATTTAGTTTGCCTGACCATCTTTCATTTCGACACCCAAATTCTGAATTTGCTAGACAGACTGAATTTTAATTGATGAGTTCACAACACAGTGGTGTGTTATGACTGAGGGTGGGGGGGACCAGGTCAGAGATCAGATGGAAAGCAATAAATTTAGGACAGGTAAAGGGAAGGGGCTCTATAGGATCGGCGTAGATTTGAGACTCATAATTGGATAAAAGTGAAAATTGCATGCCTCATGACTTGTTAATCATTGTAATTGGTCATCAAGTTGACCACTCTTTGCTCACTGTAAGTCATAGCCCACCCAGGAGTCATGTCAGTTCATTTCAGGGTATGGGGAGACCATTTACTAGTTGTGGGCCTGAACATGAGTCGCTGTGAATTCAACCCCTTGGTGCATCGGCTCAGACCCTGTTGGCCTCAGCTCCTGCTTTTCCGTGCTCCCAAGTACATGTACTGGGATCTTTGGTGAAAACTGCAGTAATATGATAGATACTGATCTTTCAATGAGGTGTGTTTGAGAAGAAGAAACTGGTAAGATGAGGTTCCACAGACTTTTAAGGAGTGTTCTTGTAGTCGTCCTTATCATTGTTGATTCCAATGTTTATTTTGATGGATTTTTTGTAATTTCTTTCTTTCACTTTCAATTGATTGATATATAATTAGAGCTAGCTATGGTGAAAGTTTCAATGCTTGCATGCCACTCAAGCACTTTTAATACAAGTAGCAGACAGATGTCACACCCGCAACACCCTGACCATTTGCACTGCTGAGGGCTCACATGGGTAGGGAAAAAGCTACTCTCAAGCAGCACCCCTTTCGTCCTTCCTCTCCTGAGATCGTGGTGTAAAGGTCAGACCTTATGGAACCTAAATTAGTGCGGAGTTTTGTTTTGAATCAAGACTGAGTGGAATAGGTATATATTGAATATCATTTTCTGCCTTTGACAGGTCAAAATCCTCCGAAGGGAAGAAATTTCTTCATCAATTTCTGGATTGTTAAGGCTACTGTCTTAGGTGTATTATAATTTATATTTAAACGGGAATTTATCAAGGGGGAAGTAGAGAGATGCAGTCATATCAGGTTTCCATCTTCCGTTGGAGGAGGTGAAAGGAGAAAATATTTTAGAGAAAAATATGTTCTGCCTTTCTCTCTATATGTCCCTGGTTTGAAACCTGACAGTGACGGAAAATTTTCTCCTTTCATCTTTCCTGTTCTGTTGTCTGCTTTCATCTCCACTGCTACTCAGTTTAAGAAAAAAAATATATGTAAATTTTATCACCAAAGATGTAACCCAATCCATATGCCCTATGGTCATTTTGTACCCCCCCGGGGTTGTATTCTTCACATTTTAGAATACTTCTAGTATGAAGATCTCTTTGAAACTTTCAGTATTTCTCAAAAAATCATTTTGACAGACTGCTATGCAAAGGGTACGGATCGAATTAACGAGTAAATTTCCTCTTTGGAAAGTGGTGGCACAGAATTCCCGATGTTGTATGGATATGATAGTAAAACACGACGTACGGATAGATCTCCTAGGGTTAAATCATAGCTGCATATATTATAAAAATAACCTGAAAATTAATTTAGAAAAAAATGGGACTTTCCCATTAAGTAAGGGATGGTTGACAGCCTTCCAGAATCTTGCTTTGATTTGAGTTTTCTGTCCCACTCATCCTGTTTGTAATGTGCTTAGCTGACTCCGCTGATTCTTTTTTTTTTGTCCCCTTTTTTCCAGGAAGAGCAGATGTTGGCAGAACAGCAGTCCTCCCTCCTTAACAAGGCATACAACACACTTCAGAAGTCTTTGAGTCGAGCTCTCTACATACTGGAACTACAGGGCATCACCATCTCAGAAAGTGACAACTTCACAGATCCAGAATTCCTCATGGAAGTCATGGATGTGAATGAACAAATAAGCAATGCAAACAGCATTAGTGATGTGAACGAACTGAATAGTATAAATGATGGAAAAATAGAAGAATGTATAACAGAAATATCTGCCCTTTTTAGAGAAAACCGCCTTTCAGATGCAAAAAATGCAACAATGAAATTGAGGTACTATACAACGATTCAAGAGAGAATGAAGGAACTACAAAGACAGAGCTTGGGATAGACCGTAAGGTTGCTTCAGATGTTAGAGTCAAATTCTCGCAATTCTTTTTTTCACGGACTGAGACTGTAGGAATAAATTTCCAAGAGTTTGGTGATGTTACAGATGAGTGATACTGTGATTTTGTTTTTATATGACTTGGCTTGAGTAATCTCAGATCTGATCAATCTAATTATTATATGTATACTTATAATAAACTGATTCTCAAAAGAAAATTTTGTGACTGTGACATCTTCTACTTTTTTTCTGTGTTTTTTAAAATATATATATAATAATAACAATCAGATAGAGGGTTCACCAGAGGGATATGTATAGTTTTTACATTTGACCTTCAATAACAAGTCGTTAACTCCGACAACACCAAGAGGTAAAAAAATATTTGACCTTTAACAGTTTTAGTGGCTTCATATAGTATAGATCATCTATATCAACTTTACTAACGGTTTTTATGAATGATCTTGCATCATAAGTGTTTCAGAGTTTTGGTTTTTTTTTAAACTTTGTTTTCATGTGCAGAGGTGGAAAAACATTTTCTTCTAGGCTCTATGTTGCAATATTCCGACACCCTGTATTCCTACCATGGTGGTTTGGCTAAAAGAAATCTTGGAAATGTTTCATTACTATTTACAGGCTGGAAAGTTGCCTTGTCATTTAAAAAAGTATGAGTTCGAGAGTTTAAATTGTTCTGCAGTTTTAATCTTTCCTTTATATTAGTTTGTGATGAGATGTATGGGTGTTATGATGTTTTCTCTCCAATTTAATCAGCTAATTTTTACACTATTTTTTTTTGTAGGTTTAAGTTTTCTTGTCATAATCTGTAAGTTCCCATTCTGGCATCTGTGGTATAATATATGTGTTTATTGGCTATGCCTGGTTCCCACTTTGGGAAGTCTTTTTCCTGCAAAATCTAAATTTTATCAACCGAGGCTTAGAACATTTACCTGCTTCAGCTTGTATTTATTAATTTTAATTGATGACTGTTTTCAAAACACATACATTGTGCACTTAGTGACCTGAGAAATATCTACTTACCTGTCTCCCCATAAATCTGGAAAACTCTGTACAGTGACAAAACACATCTGATAAAAGCCTGTAAATTCTTTGCCATATATATGATATAGACAGGCCAGAGGGATCGAGCTTTGATGGCTGCCGGACGGAAAACTAAATTAACCCTATCGTACGTCATGTTTTACAATCGTATCCATACAACGTGGCGAACTCTGTGCCATCACTTTTACAGAGGAAATTTACTTGTTAATCCGATCCGTACATTTGTCAAAATAATTTTTTGAGAAATACTGAAAGTTTCAAAGAGATCTTCGTACTAGAAGTACATGTATTCTAAAATGTGAAGAATACTACTCCAGGGTACAAAATGACCCCCAGGGCGTAAGGATAGGGGTAACTCACTTGGTAGGGTTAAAGTAAAGTGTAGGGTGTACTACATGTATTTCTTTTTCGATCTATGAAAGATTTGTCTTATCATGTTACATCATTGGCATGGAGACTTTGAAAAGTATTTCATCATGATTCAAATGTTAGTTGATATGACAAAATGACCTTTGACTACTATAAAAATTCACGAATTATCTGCCAGCACGTTGTCTGGTCAGTTGGCTGGCTGCCTTGCTCAGTGGTGGGCAACCCTCGTCTAAATCCTCTTTTGACTCTCAACTCAAGAACTTTAGTTATTTTATGAGTGTACTTTCCTTGTTATTTGGTCTTTTTGGGGATGTTTGATTGGAGCTCCAACCTGTTGAATAACCTTCATGCATTGAAAGGGTGTGCAACCCATTAATTATTTATATTGTTTAGTTTGTGTCATGTTTGCCTTTAATTTTCTAATGCATACTTTAAAGTTTTAATAGACGCATATTTTCCTCAAGGCTGTGAGTTGAGCAATCAGATGTGTACATGTACTGCCATATGAGTCACAAGGTCATGGTAATATTTTTTGCACGCAGAATGCAATACATGTAATGAACAGTGTAGATTTGGAGAGGCAGGTACTGATAGATCTAGAAAACTATTGACAGATTCCAGTGTCTGTAGAGTAAGATTCAATTACCTGTCAACACAGCAACCGAGATAAGCGACAGTCAGCACTTGATGACTTGATGAAGACGTTGACATGGAGAAGCCAGTTCTCTGATATTATGGGCTATGGCTGGTCTATGTTTTCTGTTAAATTAACCGATTTCATGGTTTACCTTTAGTAACAAAATGCATTTGAAAACATATCATGATGTCTGTTGTTTTACTTTTCGATATCATGGCCTGTTGCCTTTAGTCCCTTCGTCCCTTCATGATGATACACTCTGAAAAGCATTTAGAAATTTTAAGCTGTGGAAAATGACTGAACGTAATACACATGTAAACTAGTTTTTAAGGATTTTTGGTCTGTTCTTTTGTGAGGGTAATGCCCTAATAGACTCAATTAGATTATTTATTGCTTGGGTAGTCTTCTCCTTTGTAGGTTTGGACTTATATCTTTGTATCAGCCAGGACCCACTGGGGTATGTGGTGTAGCGGTAAGGTGGTTTTGCTTACGCATGCAGGAGACCCGAGTTCGATTCCCAGATGGGAAGAATTTTTTCAAATATATAGTCTCTTGGGTCTCTCTGTTGAGATGTTGTATCTATCTCAGCCTGGGTTGGACCTGAGACTGAGAGGCAGGGTTGGAAGCCCTCTTTCTAGATTGTGTCGACGAGGGTGTAAAAAATTCCTGCATTTAAAAAAAAAGAAAAAACATTTTAAAGACAGGACTTTTGGCAGACAGACGATCCTGAAGAAGGAGCACTTAATAAAGTAAATTGTAAATCACGAGGAAAGATGCCTACTCTGTGATAGAGAGGTTGTGGCAGATGAGTGGTGTTCTTCCAAAAAGAAAACACAAAAATAAGCTGTGTGTGCTCGTGTGTATGTGAGTGTGCGCGGGTGCGTATGTGAGTGTGTTTGTGTGCTTGCGTCACCCCGTGAACTTGGCAAAATACGAAATGATCAGAGAAGCCCATTAAGATTTGCCTTCACATGTGATCCATTTTTTTTCGCTCTTAGTTGCTTGTGCCTTGAGTTGGGCTATTTTCTTTTCATTCCTCTGTTCGTCTGGTGCCTTTGAGTTTGATCGCTGTGTTTTCAGCGTGACCGTGCCTTATTACATTGTAAGTGGAGGAGAACTCACATCGACGAATGGCAACAGATGGACAACAAAATAAATGCAAATGTCTAGCCGAATAAATTTATTATTGCAGAAATATAATTGTACTTTTACTCTGCTCCTCTCCACCCCCTGTTCCGTTCTTCTTCTTTTATAAAAGATCTCTTTCGCTCTCATGCTCACTCACTCACTCTCCCAATCACGCTCCGCCTTCCTACACACCCTTTGTAAGATCGAGTGCCTAGTCTCCTCGGATAAGAGTGAAAAATACATGTACTCGGAGATCCCGTGTGCACGTGACGCACTTTAAAGATTCCTTGGTGGTTGAAAATCGCAGACGACTATAGTAATACAAGATACATGATGTACTGTCTAGTAGGCTGTTACTGTTACTGTTAGGTGGCCACCCTGGCAAATTAGAAGAAAAAAATATGTACCGGGTACATGTATCATAAAAAAAGTATTTTATTTTCTAATTATCTAATTCTATCACCATCATCATCATCATCATCATCATCATCATCATCATCATTATCATCATCCGGTGCCTTGCCGACTGGCGTGGGCGATCATGGACCTCCACTTCACCCTGTCCTGCGCTGCAGCAATGGTGTCTGTTGTTCTTGCTGCTATCATACCTGTGTAAATTGACAAGGCACAGATTCTTTGATTCCAAATATATTGACAATGTCTCTTCTTTGGAGTATAGTATAAAGATCTGAAAAGAGGGGAGTACAGTGGAGTCTGTTTAACCGAACATGGTTTATTCAGTTAATTTAATCCGGAAAGAACGGTAAAGCCGAAGGATAACAGTACGATTTTTTTTCTTTTTTATCTTCGTTAGTTTAGAAAACTGTCGATTATCCGAATTGCCGATGGCGTCGGTAGCTACTTGGGCTCGTATTGGTGAGATTGCAGATTCAGGGGTTTGAGCCTCAGCTTGGTCCGACGTTGTGTCTTTAGGAAAGGTACTTTACACTTTACACGAGATTCCTATTTGGCTCAGTCCTTTCGGAGATGGACGTTAAACTCGGAGGGGAGGGGCTCTCGTGGCCTAGAGGTAGAGGTTAAGGTGTTCGCCTCTCATTCAATAGGTCCCGGGTTCGAATCCGGATAGCGACGGAAAATTTTCTTCTCTGAATCTGTCCCCTTTAACGTCCTTTCCTGCTCTCTAGCAAAGTTCTGTCGTCTGCTTTCGTCTCCTCTTTCTGCCCCCACCCTCTCTCCTCTGCCCCATCCTCTGGGCTCCTGACTCTTTCTGCAGCCTTTATACTGCTACTCCTTTGCTCCTTCTTACTGCTATCTTTCAGCCACACCCATGATCTTCTGGTAGGAAAGATCTACACCTATCCCTCTCGGACAAGGGCGAAAATGTGTGCAAGTTGGGCTCGTTAAAGATCCCTTGGTGGTCCAAAATCGATAAGAGTAGGCTTCAGCCAGCACCCAGGCAAAATTCAAAATTTCCTACAAACTGAAAATGTTAAATGTGTCCCTCGCGCTCATATGACCTTATGCAGTATCGAGCGCCGTAAAACACTTAGATTTGCCCCCCC
>NW_004798141.1:82944-86787 GCF_000002075.1 Aplysia californica
GGGGGGTCTTCGTTGTAAAGAACCCCCCCTCCCCCCAAAAAAACAACAACAAAAAAAAACAAAACAACCCCAATCGCCTCTGTGACTCACACTCACTGACAGATAGCAATGACAGTCCACTTTTACTTTTAGAAGTTGTGGACTGACGCTCAAACTGCCTCTGTGCGTCACCGCTACAAGTGAAAGAATAATCAAAATAATCTACTTGGTGCACAAGTGCCCGATGGGCGGGGTTTGATGAGAGGGAGACAATAACAAACATCTCTACTATGAGTCTATGGGGGTAAAGGCCATTGTGACCACTTCAACTTCAAGACGTGTCACATTGACAACAGCATTAAATTCATTGTAATGAAAAAAAAAAAAAAAAGCCGAGCACGCCTGATGCCTGATACCACCTGACCCTTTTAGTTTTACTTGTCCATGAATCGTTATAATAGCAATAGCAGAGTTGTTACTTCGCTTGTTTTGTTTTGTGAAAATGGTGGAATGGTATGGGTTTAACGCCTCTATCAACACTGTTAGGTTATTTAAATGGCGAGAACTACATGTACATGTATTAGTTTAACGTCCGTCTCCGATAGGACCGAGCCAAGTGGGAAGTAGTGCCTTTCCCAAGGACACAACGTCGGACCGGTTTTGTTTTGTTTTTATCTAAAAGTTAAAAGGCACTGAAAAAAGGCGGATGGATGGAGGGTGCCACTAGTAGCAGTAGGCCCTATCTCTTTTCTTTCCCTCTGCTGTTTCTATCCATCTTAATTGTTCCCTCTACTAAATGACCATTATTGTGGCAATGTGCTTATATTTACTACACATAAACAGACAGTCTACTAAAAAAAAGGTGGGCGGTTGAAGGGTGCCACTGGTGGTAGCTGCATGTACCTCTTTTTGTTTCCTATATTGTTTCTGCCACCTATCACGCTTCTTCCTTGCACTAAATGACCCTTATTGAAAGTTATTGTGTCGATGTGCTCCTCTTTACTCAAACTCAAATCAAACTCAAACTCAAAAATGATATTTATATTTTGATTGTTTTACTTTTTGAATTATCTTCCAATGACATTTTTTTTACATTGCAAAGTTTTGGCGTTGTTTTCTCGCTCGCGATATACGTTGAAATCAACGCATCCTGCACCCAACGTTTGCTTTGAATGACGCTTTAAATACACCATACACACTATGAAAATCTGCGTTTTTTAAAAACCCTTGGGTCATTTTTTCACCTGTTTTCAAAACAGCAAAACTAACAACTACAGAACGTGAACGCGCTGTGTGTATGGTAAATTATGGAATTGCGCTTTTTGCTGTTGAAAGACACGTGAATGTGTGCAGGAAAAAAACCCCACTCAACGCTTGAACAAGCATTTTAATACTCGGTCGGCTTATTGGAGCTGTCCAAATCAGGCCTAGAAGAAGTGGCCGGCCAAGTGCAAAGATTCGACGCCTGGACCGGGTTATTGTCAACACCCATGTTCGAAACCCGTTATTAGACGTTTACGTAATTATGGATTTCGGGATTATAATCTTTTATTTGGAACCTTTCTAACATGGTTTATTCGAAGAAATCACCAAATGTGGGCGCAGCAAACACTGGCGATTACTCCAAAGGTATCGGTGTAGTTTTCTATTCAACACGTTTTTAACTCATCACTTTGTGAAAGAGAAAGAGTGATTAGATCTAGATGGCGAGGATAGAGATTTCACCAAGCCTAAGTCCGCCAAATAGACCGATTTGGTGACACACATGTGATGGTGTTGTGAGAAATCTCTGTTTATCATCGCTCACATTATGGTCGGTCACAATTCAAAGCAAACCTATCACAGGTCAAAGATATAGTGACGAAAAACCTCTTTCTCATCTCATGGCCTACATTGCACGGCAAGGTGTAATATTTGCCAACAAGACAACGCCTGACCCCATGCGATCATGATAAGTCAAAACTCCCTCCAAACTCATGAAATCAATGTTCTGTATGTACTGGCTTTCAAGATCGATAAGCCTTAAACCAACAGAACGTCTGTCAGATGACCTTGACCGACGGATCAGAAACAGGCCGCACTTCATGTTAACCTGTCAGGAACTGGAAGCTGAACTTCCAAGAGGAGTGGCAGTCGAATCCATGCAACCGTAAGGACATTAATTCAGGAAATGAACAGTTTTGTAGCAGTGAATCTAGCAGGTAGAAGCCATATGCAAAACAAAACAAACTTTGATTTGGATTTAGCAAAAGTTAGTGTGAATAAAGTTGAATAAAAAAGACATTGGTCAATTCCTTTCATGTCATGTACACAGAAAGAAGATCACGTGTGCCTCATTTCGTTCCACTATGGTGAATAGTAAAAGAGTTACAGTGTGTATTGTACAATGTACTTTGAAGATGGGTGTGACAGAAATTTAGCAACTCGGTGTGTTAGTATCCTCTATGTGTACGTTAACGTGGAACTCATTTGCAGCCTATGGAAGGAATTCCCTACGCATACATACCCCGGAAGAGTTCAAATAACACACATCTATTACGAAACTGCTATGATCAGAGGATTTGTAGCCAGTTCTAATACTGAAACTGAAAGAACTGGAAAGGATCTTTGTTGACCCACAGGGTTTGATTCCTGGTCATTACCCATGTAGTGGAATCTACGATTTCGTCTCAGATTTTCACGTAGTGCACAACAATACATTGAGGCAATATATTATGTCTTCTACTGTCTCCCTCAGATATGCAATAACATTATTATTATTAAGAATGCTCTGGAAATCTAAATTCGTAATATTAAAATTCACTTATTAAGTAACCACCCCCCCCCCCCCCAGGGAACAACAACTCAAAAACCAATAACAAAAAACACACACACAATCTCTGAAGTCCCGCCACTAAACTTAAATTTATAGGCTACATGTATAACCTCTACAAGTGCCGATGGGGCGTTATATCTAGTCTACTATTTCACCATTTTTTTCCTGCCGAAATGCCCCTCTTTCTAAAAATATCAGAATGTTGAGGATTATTTTATCTCGTAGCTACTTTAGCAACCTTCATCGAGTAACACACATCATCACAAGTCTTAAGGAACGTTTCGAGATAGAGAAACAAGAGAAAGAGATACGAGAAAGCTCGTGTGTCGATTGCAGGCTAGAGAGAGGCACCGCCAACGTATTGTTTGACTACGTTTACAATGCACACATCAAAGGCTTACACCTAGGCGATCTAAGATAGCCTAGTACATGTAGGGCTACTAATAACCGAGGTTAATGTACTCTCATACATGTATACAGGCCAAAATGAAGCAACGCTAGCGAATATATGTCTGTCGTGTGACCTTCGATCGGTTGGTCATGGCCTATTGTCTCCGCTAATTCACACAGGCCCAACACATAATTCATATAATAATAATAATAATAATAATAATAATAATAATAATAATATATTTTTTGCCGTATCCCCGCTCGACAGCAAGTTCTATCTATGCGCTTCAACTTTAAACTCTAGCCTATTATTTATTACACCAGTAGATCCAATTAAGCTTACACTCAGAAACATTCTCAGCATCCCAGGAAGCATGCAGTACATGTACATGTACAATGCAACTGATTAACTTTTAAGCCCTCAAACACAAACAGACTGACACAATCTTTCGCTGCCTACAGCCAAGTGCCCATTTCCATCTGGGCGAAGTGAGGAAAATTCGAGTAAAGTGCCTTTCCCTAAGACAAAACGTCGCACCCCTGACAGGATTCGAACCTACGGTCTTGCGGTTGCGAGTCCGAGGGCCTAACCACTGGCCCACCATACGCATGTGTCCTGGCACACTAAAATAATACACATTGGTGTGTGTGTGTGTGTG
>NW_004798141.1:86887-88110 GCF_000002075.1 Aplysia californica
CCCTCCACACCCCTTTCCCCCAGAACCGTAATTTTCAGCGTTTAATTGTCTCTTAACTCAGTTTTTGCTTGCGAGTATGCGAAAATTGCAAATTCAATATTGAAAGAAAACAACACTCGTTTGCCATTTCATATTATATGCTTTGTGTTTTTATTCGTAGTGTCAGTAAGATGCCATAGTATCCGTCTTGTCGGTGTTGGAGCCAGTAGTTAGAGCAACACTTGCGGCAGCCTTGTCGTCCACTCGAGAGTAGGTGGAGCTGAGCCGCGTGGGGCTGTCGCCGTAACTGGTCTGGGAGGCGGTATCTTCTCCCGAGGCTCCTGCACTGTCTCCCCCTGCCAAGGCGGATCCCGTGACAGAAGCAGCTCCATGACTGGCGACAATTGCCTCTAGGTTCGATCTCGATTCTGCCAAAGCAACTGCTGCTACACGCAACTCTTCGTATGCCTCATCACGATCATCCTCCACCGCGTTTACAGTAGCAATGGCCTTAGCGATACTCGTTGCCTTGGCAACGGTAAGGGCCTTAGACACACTTGCCGTGGCAAGCTCCACGGCAGCGGATACTTTGGCAGTGGAGGAAGCGAAAACTTGCGCCATAGCAAAAGCTGCTTTGCGGACTGCCTTAACCAGGCGGATGGCCTCGCGTCTTGCATTGGCGTATGCCTTGGCCATGGCGATGAACCGCTTCTCCACAATTTTCATCTTGGCCACTCGAGATTTGGCCGTGGCCAAAGCGGTAGCGTAGCTGGCTCCCTTCTGGGAGCTTCCTTTGAGAGCAGCGATGGCTGAGCTGGCGTAGAGGCGCGCCTTCGCGAAGGTGACAGCCAGAGCGCGGAATCTCTTCTCCACTAATTTCAGCACGGTGATCTTGGCGTGAGCTTTGGCCACAGCGGACACGTAGTCCCGGCGAGCCGCCAGCACTTTCGCCCTGGCCTCAGCGCGTGCTCTCGTAATGATGTCCACTGCGTCCTCTCGGGATGTCACCACGGCTTTGGCCACCGCCTCTCCACCCGCGCTGCTCACGGACGCTTGAGCGCTCTCCAGAGCTTGCTCGGCGTTCCTGGCCTCGTCCTGGGCCTGGGAGAAGGCTCGGGCGGCGGAGGAAAACTTCTGGTAGGCCTGATCTAAACCGGTCACTACGGCAGACGAAATTTCTGACGTCCCAGGAGTAGTGGTGCCCTTATCCTGGAAATTAAAAAAACCCTAACAACATGTGTAGT
>NW_004798141.1:91984-93276 GCF_000002075.1 Aplysia californica
CCCCCCTTTTCGTTTGACAGAAATGTGTTCAGATCAATACATAAGCGGTTTCAGAACCGAAAAATAAACAAGTTACATACACGTTCCAGCTGGTTTTTGTGTCTTAAATTGCTTTACAAGATGCCAATATTAAACCATGAGGAGAGCTATGGAGCAGTCAGAATGCTCCAGTCCAAGCAGGACTTTCGGCACATAGGGTGGCGTGGATGCTTCCATGCTCTCATTCTACCACAATCTAACCTGAGAGACAGGTTCCAAGTAACTGGTGTTAACTTTACATACCCAGACCAGGCAGGCCACGGATCACAATTGACCAAGAAGACAGACAGATGCTGCACTGGTATTTTCAAGAGTGCTGTCTTACAAGGACCAGCTATGCACATCAATTTCATACTGTGACAGTCGGGAAGTTATCAGTTACAGAACGAAACAAAGGTGTTTAAACACGCCCGGACTTGGATCAAGACGGCCAGTGACAGTTGCGCTTGAACTGGGCAAATAGGGATAGGGTTAAGTCACCCATAGAGCACAGTTTGGCCGAAGAGAAAGCGTCCTAAACTTCTTTAACATTGCATAACAACGACAAGGACAAGCATTGGTTCAAGAGTGGAATGGACTACCACAACAGTCAATATGAATACTGATTCAACCAAAGCGCAGAAGATACCAAAATTGCATTTTCACTGCAAGGGGTGACCATACCCGTTACTGACTTGGGAATTTTGAGATCACGGGGTACCCATTTCTTCAATCACTGTGTCACCATATGAACAATGATTAAAATACAAAAGGTAACATACTTCTTGAAATACTTTGAAACATATTTGTGTCAATTTTTGATTTCATTTATGGAAAAATGAGCACAATACAGGCGTTTTACAAAGTGGAAAGTTTCTATTGTCGCTGAGTATATATTTAAACACATTGTGCCTACTTGAACTGCTGTGAACAACGACAGTCGCCAACACGAGATGGAGAGCCAAGACCTTCATGGCGAGCAATGAACTGAGGACAGAGGCAAAGGATGAAAAAAGGATGAAAACACGACGTTCTTTCTTGTCATGGGGAGGCTTTTTATTTCACAATAACAGAAGCAGGACCTTGGATGTTTTATCCCTCTGACCCCAGGTTAGCCCTGACAGGCAGGGTAGGAGGCCCGCCTCCTAAATGATCTAAATTGTGTCGGTGAGGGCATAAAACGCCTACCTGGTACATTCTAAAAAGAGAAGGATCGTGCGCGCGCACACGCATAGACACATACACACACCGACATATATACATGTATATATTAT
>NW_004798141.1:95797-97393 GCF_000002075.1 Aplysia californica
CATACACATACACGTGAGCACACATGCACATACCGCATTATGTGAACACCCATTCACTTTAAAACATCAAGCTGTCATTCTAAGCTTGAGGGTAGATACTTCACAGCATTCACCGATCAAAAGCCTCTGGTGGACGTCATGTCAAAGTCAGCTCGCCAGCAACGTCACCTGACATTCATCTCAGAATTCACCACGGACATACGGCACATTTCAGGGGAGGAGAACGTTGTTGCAGACTGTTTGTCCAGAGCCATTTTCCAGACCACATTGGGACTGGACTACAAAGCAATGGCTGAAGCCCAATGCACTGACACCTCTTCTCCAGACGACAGCGCCTCTTCCCCAGGATTGCGCTCCGTTTCAATGGCTATCGAATCCGGAGGACCATAACTGCTGTGTGACATTTCGACCGGATATCCTAGACCAATTGTACTTCCAGCATTTCGTCGACAGGTCTTCGATTTGTTTCATGGCCTCTCCCACCCAGGCAGGAAGGTTACAGTCCGCCTGATATCTCAGAGACTTGTTTGGCATGGGATAAGGAAGAAAGTCAGCAAGTGGACAAAGGAATATACGGACTGCCAAGCTACAAAGTGCAAACGCATACCAAGGCACCTATCGATAAGATTTCAGTGCCTGAAAAGAGGTTCAGTCACGTTCATGTCGATCTTGTAGGTCCTTTACCCCCATCACAGGGCTTCACTCACCTCTTCACAATCATCTACAGAACGACAGGATGGCCAGAGGCTATCCCACTCAAGGACACCTCAACAACAGAATGTGGCCGTGCGTTAATCAATCACTGGATCGCCCGTTTTGGCATCCCCGTCGACATCACATCCGACAGAGGCTCTGTTTACTTCTGCCTTGTGGAGGGAGATGGCCGAGCGCCTTGATACCAATCTTCATCATACAACAGCCAATCACCCTCAATCTCAATCCAATGGACTGATCGAGCGATTCCGCCGGTCTGGAAGATCTCACGTTCAGGACGTATCGTGAGACCACCTCTCTGGTTCTTGAACCTCCTGTCATGTCAGCGCTGGTGGGGGGCCATGTTGTGACTCTCCGAACACTCAATTAACTCACAACACAGCAGCTGACATGACCATGACTTCGCACGGACCTGCGAAATGCTCACATGAAAACACCGCCTGACCTGACTGGCTGTGTAGCAAATTCCGTTGAGTGGGCCTAAAGACATACCTACACTGGGAAATAATTCCACACAAAGGGGGGCAGCAGCTGTCGAAAAAACTCTACCTCCAATTATCAACATTTAACGAGAACGAGGCATAAAATTTGACTTTTATTAATGGATCGCAAATTTCGAGATGGAACATACTCGTGTAGTAGGCCTAAAATTTAAGATAATAGAGTAATGGTAAAAGATATAAAACACTAGTTTATTACAAGCCAGTAAAAAAATGCACAAGGTAAAAATAATTCGTATGAAGCGTTGGCCGACACGCATGGCTTTTCTTTTCTAATGTTCAACCAGTCCTCTAGCTGTTAATATAACCCTCCCCTTTTTCTACTCCCAAAAAAAAAAAACACCTTAAAAACAAAAAACAACCTTCACGGAAAACAAAAAAT
>NW_004798141.1:97648-98745 GCF_000002075.1 Aplysia californica
ACTCTCTCTCTCTCTCTCTCTCTCTCTCTCTCTCTCTGTACTTTCGGGTAACGTCTGCGCAGTTGTGGAGATGTAGAGCAGTTTTCTATTTTTACTGAATCCCAACGCTCATTTTGTGGAGAAAAACCCTTGCTGAGCTACATTTTCACAGCACAGTAAAAAGTAAAACGTGAAGCTAGCGGTAAACACGCAGTTTATAAAATGCTCTTTCAGGCAACCATTCCGTTCCAATATTTTCATACTGGGGTTTGACATTTCGACTGTTGCAGTAGGCACTGCTCCGTCATCAAAGTTTTTTTTTTAGTCGAATGTCAACTTGACACCCCTCCCCTCTCCCCAGCCTGTTAAAATAGTTAAAACGCGTCTTTTAGGCATGCCGTCACGGTGGCATGAATGTTGCCCCTCGAGAATGGAGACCCTAGTGCCTACTAGGTCAAGTAAGTTCCGAATGGAAGGCTCAAGTTGACTCTTACCGTATTTATTCTACCGATAATAATAGAATCTTTGTTTTGATGCATTTTGATGTCAGAGCAAGATGCTTCTTCAATTAATCAAGCTACAACGTACGAAGAAATGTCAGAGTTTCAGCTAGACTAGCGCCGTGGAGCGATCCACGATCGACTTCATGTACATCTGATGTACGTTGCGGTTCTGGGTCTTCTTGACTCAATCGCGTTTTCAACAGACAACGTTGTTGTTTTTTAAAACAAATTCTTTCTCTTCCAATGACAGACTAGCGAAAACTTCCCTGTTCGTTCAGCACGGGCACTCTTGCTTCTTCCCTAGTTCTAAATTTGACTGCAGGTAAACATTTGTGCGTCGTCCAAACGTTTTTTTTTTCCAGGTGAAATTGACCTTTACCCCTTTTTCTTTTCTTCAGGACCTCAGAGGAGTTGTTTTAAAAAAAATAGTTTATCTATACACATACAGCACAGATTTGCACATATCCACACACGTACATACTCCCGCAGTCACGCATATGGACACACACATCACATACATAAACATACTCCTACATCACAAAAGTAAGCAAACACTCCAAAGAACACACGTTCACATACATCTCTGACACACACACACACACACACACACACACA
>NW_004798141.1:100523-102183 GCF_000002075.1 Aplysia californica
CTACGCTGAAAGTGGTGTTGAGACCGGTTTCCACTACCTAGAATCTAGCTCACATAACAATAATACATAAAACTATATTATTACAATTGATCGCTTTTAAGGAAAAGCGGGATAACCCAGATTTCGGGGGTTTCCAGAAATCTTGACCTACATCAAAAGTGGGCATTGTCCTACCTTTAGGAGAAGTTTGGTTTCATTGTCGTGTCTGTTTGTTTGGTTAGAGAGAAAACCGTCCTTGTATTTTAATAATAGATATCATGGGTCCAAAAACGTTTTTGGACCCATGATATCTATTATTAAAATACAAGGACGGTTTTCTCTCTAACCAAACAAACAGACACGACAATGAAACCAAACTTCTCCTAAAGGTAGGACAATGCCCACTTTTGATGTAGGTCAAGATTTCTGGAAACCCCCGAAATCTGGGTTATCCCGCTTTTCCTTAAAAGCGATCAATTGTAATAATATAGTTTTATGTATTATTGTTATGTGAGCTAGATTCTAGGTAGTGGAAACCGGTCTCAACACCACTTTCAGCGTAGATTGTTGCATATACTTACACTAAGCTTACATAATATTATTATAGTTAATTAATCTGCTGTCTTTCATGAAAATCTCTAATTTTTGTGGGGTTTTATTAGACGTAAGATAAGATAAGATGAGAGCGTACTTTTACAAGCTTCCGCTTCTACTCAAGTTCGGCTAGTTCAATTCAAATTAGTATATGCGGTATTTGTTGCAGATCTATCAACTATTTCTTCCAAACTTCTACTTTTCTATCGTCATGGCATTGAGACTGAATTTGATGTAGAATTCTGAGTACACACTTTTTTACATATATAAATTAGTTCGGATTGATATGAATCCTTTTTTTATGAGTGCGCTGCTTGCCAAGGTGCTGTGAAACGAATCACTAGTTGTACATAGCCATAGCTGCATGTTGAAACCTTGAGTTGGGTGTGGGTGTGGGTGTGGGTGTGGGGGTGGGGGTGGAACAAGCGGCCTGCTAGGAATGTGTTCCCCTCAAGTGAACTTTGGAACCAAAAAGAAAAGAAAAAAAAAATACATGTTTTCGTTACGCCCAACATTTTTGCATTTATATGACGGGAACCTAGCATCTTTCACACTTTTGCATCCTGAATCTCTTTCAAGAGGTAGAAAAACTCAGGCTCAGAGCCAGAAACGGAATTGTGCAATACTGACTGAGGGTCTGAGTTGTCAGTGATAAAACTTCTTTCCTTCAAGTTACAAAGTGTCACTGTGAGGAATAACAGAACTTACTTCAGTTTACTCGCGATGGAAGGCTCACCCACAATCGAATCGGGTAAGTGAAAGCTTACATTAGACAACCCAAAACTTTTTTGTGCACTGTCACGGTAGTTGCTGATATTGTCATCATTGCTGTAACAAAGTACGTGCACCGTGATGTTATTTGTACTTCTATCACTTACCATCCTGTTCGTTTATTGTTTTCTCTCGTATCAACTCTCACTGCTGCTTTTAACTACTATTGGACTTGACGGTATTGCACTGCAATAAACCAACATTCACACTCCGACATGCATACGCACCAATAAATGCACTTAATACACACGCGCACACACACACACACACACACACACACACACACACACACACACACACACGCACACACACACAC
>NW_004798141.1:103090-105874 GCF_000002075.1 Aplysia californica
GGGGGGGGCTCTATAATATGTATGGTATGCGTTTTCACACAATGCTGTCCTGTTTGTTTCAGGAGGAAACAAATATTCCCCTAATGAGGAGAGTCAAGCGCAGTCACAGAAAGGGAGAAGAACGAGTTGTATAGTGATCGCTGCAGTAGTTATTGGCTGCCTTTTGGTTGTTGCCCTTGTTCTCGGGGTTTATTTTGGATGTAAGTGAAAACAGCCTCACAAAGCATTTGACTATGATTGAAAATAACCCGAAAATTATCCAAAAATATAAAACTAAGAACAACCTGGTGTGAGAAATTCTGGTTCAAATAGACATTTTCATAGATGGGTGGGTACTAAGCTTAAATGGCCGACATCAGTCTCACTATTGACGCTGTACAATATGCTAGCTTTAAAAGTTGTTTTTTCTAACTTGGGACGAAACTAGATTTTTGTCTGATGCTATGTTTCAATGCATATGATAGATCTAGTGTAGACGTGTCTGTGCTACTGTTTTCAGCGACCAGCTTTACTATCAACGGATACAGGCTGGTGTTGACAACTGTTTTCAGTAATCTACAGATTTACAATGCTGTAATAAAATTTCCCTCTTGAGTTTGTTAGCCTTCGTCTGTTAACGTATTGCAGTCCTATAATGACTGCGCTGAGTGTACCCTGAACCCTGAAGTGAAAGACGAATTATGATGCAGACGTGCTGATCAACTATTGTAAACGATACACTGAAGTTTAAGTCTACGACTCTATCAAACAATGGGACAGTTTGTGCTTCGGTTCAATAAACGGTCCTCTTTTGTAAAGAATACTTTCGGGGAAAGCCAAGCTCTTTAGTGCTATACATGCATTTAGAATTCAGTTATTTTGACTCTTGAGCGATTGTTCTTGTCAGCATTATTTGGCTTAGGTCGAAGACCAGACAAGAGCGTTCTCACATACAGGACATAATTCAAGAAAATAACTCCTGATGCAGTGAAAAAACCCTCAAATCGAGGACTATTTACCGTTTTCACCTTCTCTTTCTTTTTCTCCCTCCTCTTTCTCTCTCTCTCTCTCTCTCTCTCTCACTCTCTCTTTCTCTCTCTCCCTCTATCGCCCTCTTTCTCTCTCTCTCACTCTTACTCTCTCCCTCTCTCTTTTTCTTTCTCTGCCCTTCTCTCTTTCTCTCTCTGTGCCTCTGCCTCTGTCAGTCTCTCTCTCTCTCTCTCTCTCTCTCTCTCTCTCTCTCTCTCTCTCTCTCTCTCTCTCTCTCTCTCTCTCGTTGCTAAAATTCTGTACCTCATAATAACAAGCAAGAGAGGTCATGTGTCTCTTGTTTTTGTTTTTCTCTAAGAATTGATTTAATACCAGAGAAGAGCTTAAAGATATGTACGTATCGCCTCCTACCTACCCTACCGACCGACCGACCGACCGACCGAACGACCCACCTACCTACCTACCTACCTACCTACCTACCTACCTACCTACCTACCTACCTACCCACCCACCCATCTACCTATCTATAGCACATTACATCTAAAGAATCCCAAACGTCAATACGTAGTCAAACATAAACTGCATTATAAGACTTTGAACATCTTGCTCACAGTGAAAGGATCTGATGAAAGCTCCCAGCCAGAATCTCAAGTACGAGGTCACCAGAACGGTAAATAAGACAGACTTCTCTTTTCTCCTTTCAAACTGTGGGTATCTGGGAAAAAACCCAACAAACTTTATTTATTTAATGAGACGTGCTTGCAAATTTCATTGCATAGTAGACAATGCGCCCCCTCCTTTTGGCTACTGATATTTTTAGATCTTATGTGCATGAAAAGACTACGTTTGTTGCCTGTTACTTTAAATCTCGTTTGATTTAAAATATGTTTTAAAAAGATTTCGATTGCAAGAATAGATACATGTAAACGATTTGAAAACGCCGTTCCTTTTGGTGTCGGTGTGATATCCAGCAAGTGCCTGCAAAATGGATACATGAATGTACGTACATGTGTTGCATTCATTGCAAAAATGTGTCATTGGTCGAATACATCCTTTTCTTGTTTTTAAATCAAAACACATCTGATTTTTTTTTCTCCAGGAACCAGATGGAATGATCTCAGTGGTAAGATGTTTTATTCGTGTATTTGTATCTTCCGAGTTCAATGCCACCCCCCGCCATCCCTAGATAGTAGAGAACAGAGTATTACAAACACTTACCAGACTACTAATAATGTCTTCATACGACACCAAAACAGAAAGCTTATGAAATGTATCACGCGGAATTCAGCAATAATAAACTTTATATTGTCATTGCGTTGCGTTTTTCTTTAGCTAGTACAATCCCCTTTACCAATGACTCACGAGAGGCAAAACCATAGCTTTAAAGAACCTTTCCCTATCGTCTACCCCTGTCCCCCTAAAAAACAACAAACAAACAAACAAACAAACAAACAAACAAACCACCTGGTTACTTATAAACTTTAACTGTAAGTATACGAAAGGCTATTCCACATTTGTACGAACTTAACTTTGTTATCCAATTTTTCAACAGTACAAATCTCCCAATAAATCTGCTCCCCTGTAATCTATCAGCATAAAGTAAACATCAAACTCAGTATAAATGAATGATCCATGCTATTAATATTAAAAATCCCACACAGTTTGATTATTTCATAGATCAGTAGTTTTAAAAAATGAAAACGACAAAATAACCATTTAATAGTCCCTCATTGTATAATTTCATCTACATGAATTGGTAGACAGACTAATTTTCAAACACACACACAGACACACACACACACGCGCGCACACACA
>NW_004798141.1:106642-108666 GCF_000002075.1 Aplysia californica
ACAGACAGACAGACAGACAGACAGACAGACAGACAGACAGACAGACAGACAGACACCTACCTCTTTGGATGAAACCAGGAAGTCTTCAGTCTGAAAAAAGAGAAAAGAAATTTAAGAATACAAAAAGGTATCGAAAGAGACAGAGGATTTGACAGAGTCAGCAATAATCCGAGAGGACGAGTATGATGAAAAGGTAGAAGTAACGAGTCTTTTCCTTTTGTAGTAAATGTCCCGTGGAGAGGACAGAGGTTCGTCAAAGACAACGACTATGCTGTGGTGTTGCTCTATGACGTCAACGGCTACATCGCGGGCATCCAGACCTCGGTGAGGGAACTTGTGTTGTTGTTGCTTGTCATGTTTTTGCACTACTTTGGGGTCAAACAGTGTGTCTAGAACTATATTTTCTCGTGGAGTAACACTCAGGAAGTGAGTTAATCAGTACCGCTTTTCCAAGTTGCAACTTGATAATCTTATTTACCTTTTACAATCCAATATGCCCAATGAGACAGGATGAGAGTGAGATGTTACTCAATCTGATGTTACTAGTTGGATTTGTATGCATGGGAGAGTTTGGGCATTTTTTTGTTTTTTATAATTTCAGTTGTAATAAAACTAATAAATGGAAGACACACTGTTTGACTGAGGTCTTTTGTGACTACAGTTGTTCTGTGGCGTCGGTGGACCCATTTACAATTACGGGTTCAGGGGTTCAAGCCTCACCTGGGTCCGACGTGCTGTCCTTGGGAAAGGCACTGTACTCCCATTTGGGGGTTGGTCCTTTCGGAGATGGACATTAAACCCAAAGGCCCTACCTATTAAATATCAAAAACAATGTTGATAGGGGCGTTAAACCTACACTATTTCAACATTTTTTTCACAGCTGTGGTGTGCGATTGTGAGGAAATGAAACTTCATCGACATTTTGAAGCATTCAGACGCTATTTATTAATGCTATGATATTATTATTATAATCTCGAGAGTGAATCCTTATTTTTCTTCTTATCTGCGGCTATTGGTTACCAAAACTTCATACTTAGTATTACTCACCTGAAAGGTTACGTGACCAAAATTGAGTCGATAGTGCCGTAAAACACCCGCTCAATCAATCAATCACCTGAAAGGAAAAGTGTAGACTGAATAGACTAGAATTCAAACACAATCAAAAAGTGGTATCTTTTTTTTCAACGCCAGTATAACGGTAAGTTCAAGTCGCTGTTTCCCGGTTGCTGTTTCCCGGTTGCTGTTTCCCCGTTGTAACAGTGATTTTGGCTTATTACACCGGTAACGACATCGCCAAAGCCGCTTTACCTAGCGCTCCCAGTTTTAGATCTATTTGTCAGCCAGCAACTTTGCCGGCGAATTTTTTGTATCAAACTTGCTTATACTGAAAAATCAATCACCACCAAGTGCCAGATCTACGACAGACATCGGCGATCATAGTTCTCTATACAGTCCTTTGCTTAGATGCTTTAAAAAATAAAAACAACACTAAAGCTATCCTGATCGTTCCCCGTTACCCAGCCGTCTAGGCTCTCGAAGTAAGTTGCTCTGGGTACACCTTTGCCTCGTTTGCCTTCAGTTTTGCAAATAAGAGCTAGATCTAGATGTTCAAAGCTTTTAGTCTATCTAATGTCCCTTGACCAAAATTGCCGTAAAATACCTAGATCTACTCAATCAATCAATTAAATCAAATTTCCCTGAAACTGCATTAGCATTTTGTCTTTTCCTGATAGTTGTTATCGGCGAGTAGCCCACGTGAGCTTCAGCAAGTACATGTACATGTACATGAACTACCTCATTTGGCGACTAAGTTTAGCCTTTTCCTCTGTTAATGTTTCAGATCCCTAACAATGGGAGCTCCGGCTACCCTTCGGCCAGCGTGCAGCCTCCCTTTGTAACAGACGGGGATCGTTACACCATCTCTGCATACTTCGTGAACCCCTGTGAGTAGATGATGGTGGTGGTGGTAATGTGTGTGTGTGCGCGCATGCGTGTGTGTATGTGTGTGTGTGTGTGTGTGTGTG
>NW_004798141.1:109870-111477 GCF_000002075.1 Aplysia californica
TTAATATAATTATAATACTTTAATTTCCTTTTTCCCGAGTACTCCATTCAGACAAATTTGTAGATAAGCACAGATCGAAAATTTGCAGGAATGCCTTTCCCTTGGGAAATTATATGGCCATAATCAAGCTGCATACGGACCAACACACGTCTTCACATGATTTTTATAACATTTTAAATGTTTTAATGAGAAATTCTGTACCACGTTTGAATCAATGCAACCCCCAAATGCTGCCAGTTTACAACCAACCCTCCCCCCCCCTCTCTCTCTCTCTCTCTCTCTCTCTCTCTCTCCCCCCCCCCCCCCCCCCCCCGACCTCTTGCACGCACCTTGCGGTTCAGATCATCTCATAATATGTGCTGTTGTAGACATGTCCGGTATGAACACTGACCAGGACCCCCCGGGGCAGTGATGCTGACTGAAGTGTCTGTAGGTTACTCCCAAAGGAGGGACATTAACCATATTTTTATGCACAGTAGAATTGTAATTGTAAATGGGCTGATCCAGCAATGTCATGCTCATAATTGTGCCTGAACTACAACAGGGAACTGCTGATTTTTCTTTCCTAATCCTTATTATTGTCATTTCCCCTCTACTTCTTTTGTATGTTTGTCACACTCTTGTGACCCGCTATTTCCGGGGTGCCTTGATAGTCGAAGCAAACTTTGTGCTGTTGAAGTTAGAGAGGTGAGCAGAGTAAGTCTGATTCCCTGTAAGGACTTCTCTGTTGACATCCACCCATTGGCGCTCATAATATATGACCTTATGCAGTTGTGAGCACAGTAAAACCTCTACTAAAAGAAAAAAAAAACACACTGACCAGTCCATGACATTCATATTAGGACCTTCCAGAAACGGTGTCGTTTATTACACTGGCGGTGTGAGGGCAGACATAGTCTTGTACAAAGTCTGAGAGGTTCGGATTTTTTTACTCGGACAGTTTGTCCCAGGGAACAGCTCTCTTGTCGCGGATTCGTTAATTGCAGTCCTAAATAAGGCGTTCTTGGTCTACGTTCTAAACTTACTACTCAGCGCCTCACACTGATGGAAGAAAACATGTTCATGCATCCATTGCATGCCCCGAGCTGTTACACTAGCAGGAAGGATACAATATAACACTAATAACAGTAACAGACGTAACAGCAAAATTTGTCTGTCTAGGGTAGGGCTGGTGCCGACCTTTCCAGTGAGCTAAACTCTTACATCTCTGGATAAGTTGGGAAACAATACAAGTACTGTAATTGGGCAGTCTATGTGCTTCTCGAGAAAATTTTCCACCCGAGGCTGTGGCAAAACTAGCAGTCAGCTTCTCTAAGTTAAAGTTGAGGCGGCTTGCTTGCAATTAAAGAAATTAAAAATTGATCGCAACAAAAACCCAAAACAAACAAAAACAGTCCGGACTGTTGTTAGGAGAGACCAACGTCTCATCTTCCAGGTAAATAATATGTTTTTGCACTAGATTTAGCTCTAGTTACCTTGCGCCCAATGAACACATAATTTCACAAAAGCGTAGTTTTCTGTACTGTGCTAAAAAGTACTCATGGAAATTGACATGTACTCACCTGTGTTCCCGAAGACTGTGACGATTAAAAAAAAAAAAAAAAATA
>NW_004798141.1:111695-114155 GCF_000002075.1 Aplysia californica
CCCCCCCCCCCCTCTCCCCCACTCCATCATTTTTCCTTCACCCATCCTCTCTCCCCCATTCATCCCTCCCCATGGGTGGTTGGTGTGTGCTCTGGTGTGGTTAACTTCTTCTTTCCTTTCAAACATCTGTCTTTTTTTTAAAAATCTCTCCTCCTTCTTTTCTTTTTATGTTACTGTCTAGTTAGTTATCTGAGCTTCGACACTTATATGACCTATTCGTGTTGCAAGTGACCTAAAACTTTTACTAATTTCCTACCGCGCTCATATGACCTTCTTCTGTTGCAAGTGCCGTGAAACACTTAAAAAAGAAACCCCAAAACAATAACAACAACAACAACAACTAAAACGAAACTTATTACATGTACCACTAAACATCCCTCTCCAGGCCGCCATTACTGGTATGACGTAAGAAGAGACATGAGCTGCGACAGTCTCTTCCCCGTTTTCCTCCTCTACAACTGGGGTCGACTTACAGCCTTCGGGTGGGCCATGGTCACCGACCTCAGCTCACTGAGATATGAACACCCTTCTGCGGCAGTACTACAGGTTGGTCAAAATCAAGATCAGATTATGTTTTGGGTGGTTGGTGGATGTTCTGGTGTGGTTTCTCCTTCTTTTCTATCAAACACCTATCGTCTTTATCTATCCTTTTTGTATTTGTTACTTTCTTGTAACACCTCGAATCTTCTGCACTTACCTGATCTAATTGTGTTGCAACTGCCGTTAAATGCTTAGATCTACTTTTAAAAAAAGGTGTAGTTTCAGTTCTATCAATCCTTCCATTTCAAACCAAATCTCCAGAAGTAATATCCCTCTCCAAAAGTACAGGACAAAGGGCAGTGCAATATGACTGTAGTTAAGTGTGTTTCTATTAGAATTACTACGAACGCCTTACTTTTCGTTTGGAAAAACATCCTTTCATTTTTTCACAACCATACGCAGGCAAAAGTAAAAATCAATTAAAAAAAAAAAAAAAACATCCGAGGGTCAACAGAATTTAAGACATCTTGTTTTTATTGGATGGCTTCATTTCAAATAACATACCGGTACATTAGTCTATAGTTAGTAATTCAGCACTTTATAGACCAGAACAAACCGTGTGTGCATGAACGGTTGTTAAAAATATTATTACCGAAGAGGTAGCCAACTGTCTACTTTCAAAATTTCAAAACAATTCTGTTTGTGTTTACTAAAAATATATCCGCCCCCCCGCCTCCCCCACCCCGGGATGTACAACGTTGTAGCCTATTAAACCTGCTGTGGTATATTATTTTCAGTTTATATCTTTATTGCTTTCACAGGCATTCATCAAGGAGCCACCGACGTGCCTATTCCAGATGAAAGCAATATCTACCATGCACATTTACCTCATTGACGATGCTCATCTGAGTCCATGCTAACAGAAAGACGACAGACACATAGATAACAAGAAAGTCAGACATGGGGACGGACGGACGGACCGACGGGCGGACAGACAGACAAACAGACAGACAGACAGACAGACAGACAGACAGACAGACTGACAGACAGACAGACAGACAGACAGACAGACAGACAGACAGACAGACAGACAGACTTTTATTTCAGTTTCAAGACTTTTGCTAGAGCTGCAGATTGGCTGTTTCCTAGACGGAACATTTGGTCAAGAAGTTGTTATAAAAAAATTAAAGAACTGAAAAAAAAACCCAAGACAGAGACGATAGCAAAGTAAACATTTATCGTGATCTTCTGAGCAATCAATAACACGGATGGTGCTGGAACAGTCCCTGTAACGTTGGTCATCATAGAAAGCATCCCACATCACAGTATTTTTTTCTACAAAATAAAACCAGATGATAAATTACGAGCCTTCGACGTTTTCGAATCTTTTTAGACTTATAGAAGATCTTTGGTCACGTGTGTTGTTCAGCGTCTGAAGTGTGACTTCTCGTCGTTGTAGGTAAAAGACATGAGTTCGATTCCAGTTTGCAGAAGACGATTTCACCGAGCATTCCCGTCTCTTTGCAGGGTCGAAGCAGCCCACCTCCTAAATTATCCCAGAAGTATCGACAGTGCTTACATCAAATCAGCCGTGTTCTGTCAGCTTTTTCAACATTTACATCATCCTAAGCTGCAATGTTTGCAGCCTCGTTTTGCAAGCACAGCGGATTCTTTTCACGGAGATGTAGTAATCTAATCGCTTCGTATAACATATAGTATATTAGTACATTGTATAATGCCTTCTTCGATTCTGAACTACGTACAAATGGGGTTACATGTACACGTCTATATATTTGCAAAAAATATCTCGTGAAGCCATTTAATTTATATCATGGGTAGAGCGAACTTGAATAGATCTACCTAAGCGCAACATTATCTCAGAGGTATCAAGTTGAACAGCAATGCGGATAGACCTTGTCGAACCCAGGTCGAAGCGTTCTTGAATTTGGGTAGTTGGGAGATTTTCATGCCCCCCCCCCC
>NW_004798141.1:114485-115835 GCF_000002075.1 Aplysia californica
CCCCCCCCCGGGGCAATGCCACTGACTGAAGTGTCTTTAGGCCATTCCCAAAGGAGGGATATAAACATGTTCATATGCATAGTAGAATTGTAAATGGGCTGACTTATCAATGCCATGCTCATACTGTGCCGAAAAAATATAGGGTGAACTTCTGCTTTTTCTTTCCTCATCCTTACTATCATCATTTTTCCTCTACTTCTTTGGCATGTTTGCCACTCTCTTGTGAACTGCTTTTTCCAGGGTGCCTTTATAGTCGAAGCAGACTTTGTGCTGTTGAGGCTAGAGAGGTGAGCAGAGTAAGCCTGATTCCCTGCTTGGATTTATCTGTTGACATCCGTTATCCACCCTTTGGCTATCATATGACTTTATGCAGTTGACAGCGCCGTAAAAAACCTTACTAACATATTTTTATGACTTATTAAAGGATTGTCAAATACAAACCAATCTGGTCACCTCATTATTTTGCGGATGTGCAATTCACACGCGCTACGCGTATTTGTCAATTAAATATAATAATAATAATAATAGATAGCATTTGTATAGCGTATATCCCCGCTCAACAGCAGGCTCTATGCGCTTTACACTATATTATATCAGACTCGTTTCTACATGCAGAACATGCACATGTATTCTCGAAGGCCAAGTAGTCTCTTTATGTGACAAAACTGGGTTGGCATGATTCAGGAAGGTCCTGGAAAATCCGTGACTCAATGGAAAATAAATAGATCTACGTGTTGTGCGTAAAATTTTGTCCAGTGCTGCACCCAGTTTATTGACGCCGACGAAACGGAACTGTGCCGGCTTGGTTTCATTGTGTTTAGTTTTTGTAAGTGTTTTACAATTTACAGTGCTCGCAACTGCATAAGGTCATATGAGAGCGCTGGACACAATAAACATTTTCAGTTGTAGGAAATTTTGAATTTTGACCGGGTGGCGGCCGAAGCCTACTCTTATCGATTTTAGACCACCAAGGGATCTTTTACGTGCACAACTTGCACACGGGACCTGCGAGATTTTTCGCCCATGTCCGAGAAGGCTAGGTGTAGATCTTTCTCACCAGAAGATCAGGGGTGTGGCTGAAAGACAGCAGTAGTAAGAAGGAGCCAAGGAGAAACAGTAGAAAGGCAGCAGAAGGAGTCAGGAGCCCAAAGGAGGCGTGGACAGAAAGTGGAGACGAAAGTAGATGACATGACATTACTAGAGAGCAGGAAAGGAGGTGGAAGGAGACAATTTCAGAGAAGAAAATTTTCCCATTGCTACCCGGATTCGAATCCGGGATCTTTGAATTAGAGGCGAACATTTTAGCATCTAAATTAGCATTTACATCTAAATGGTTGTCGTCAACTGGAT
>NW_004798141.1:116095-122436 GCF_000002075.1 Aplysia californica
TGTGTGTGTGTGTGTGTGTGTGTGTGTGTGATGTCCCTTTACTACTCAACCATAGAAAGTGTGATCAATTTCTGTATGACAGCATGAGCCGAGAACAAAGCAACAAGATAGAGAAAATTAAATCGATGTGTACGGAAAGAATGCACAATTTCAGCATCTACATTTCTCTACTTCGATGAAATATACATAATTGCTTGCACTAAAAAATAAGATAAATTTAATCTCTTTGGACAATAAACATTCCTTGCTCCCTCAAATAAAAATATCAATCAGAAGTAAAAGACCCAGGCTTCTGATCTGTGACAAAGACAGATACAGAAGGTCATTCTCACCATCATCTATTAAACTTCTATCGTGGGTGGTTGGCGTGTGCTCTGGTGTGGTTTGTTCCTTCTTTCCTATCAAAGATCTACCGTCCTGATCTCTCCTACTTCTTATCTGTGTTTATTACTCTCTTTAACACCTCTAATCTTCGG
This sequence comes from Aplysia californica, assembly GCF_000002075.1. Classification (NCBI taxonomy): domain Eukaryota; kingdom Metazoa; phylum Mollusca; class Gastropoda; order Aplysiida; family Aplysiidae; genus Aplysia; species Aplysia californica. The sequence goes on from NW_004798141.1 coordinate 116,572, forward strand.
CACTTACACTTATATGACCTTATTGTGTTGCATGTGCCGTGAATCTCTTAACAAAAAAACAACAACAAAAAACAATTTCTGCCATCTTAACCATCTTGTAAAATGTATGTAGATCTATTCCTAAGACTTTTAAAGCATGCACCTGACAAGAAAGTCAATAAAAGCAAATGAAGCAAATTATTAAAAAGCTAACATTGAAGGCGAAATGTACTTACGTGACCTACAGTAGGCCCAAGCCGATTGAATGCTCATCTTATGCTGTATGTGGGATATCGTGTGTGCTGGGGAGGGAGGGAGAAAGCTGGACGCACTTTCTTCTTAGTGTTTTACGGCGCTTGCAACTGTTTAAGGTCAATTGACACACTAAACATTTTTTTCATTTAGTAGGAGATTTCGAATTTTGCCCGGGTGGCGTCCGAGGCCTACTCTCATCAATTTTGGATCACCAAGGAATCTTTAACGTGCGCAACTTGCAAACGAGACCTCCGAGATATTTCGCCCTTATCCGAGAAGGCTGGGTGTTAAATCTTACCTACAGCAAGATCAGGAGTGTGGCTGAAAGACTACAGCAAGAAGGAGCTAAGGAATAGCAGAAGAAAAGCTGCAGAAAGAGTCAGGAGCCAAGAGGAGATGGGAAAGGGGGTGAGGGGTGGAGACGAAAGCAGACGACAGAACATTGTGAGAGAGCAGGAAAGGAGGTGAGAGGAGATAATTTTAGAGAAGAACATTTTCCGTCGAACCCGGACCTACTGAATGAGAGGCAAACACCATCTAGACCACGAGAGTCCCCGGACGCACTTTGATGCAAGTCCAGTTAGTGACATACATGTATATAGGATGAGCTTGGTCTGGCACACCGGTCGTCACATTGTCACCTCGTTGCTTGGCGAGACTGAAGTGATTAGATCATTTAATGAAATGTAGGCACTGGACCTTAGATCTACTGCAGGTCTTTGTCATGTGTGCTCCTTTTCCAAAATTTAGTTACTAATTTGTTCCATTAGAGCATGAATAGGTGGTATAAAACACAAAGTGTTAATGTTAATAATACTGCGCATCTCTAATTATTATCTGGATCTAGTCAATTTCCTTGAGACGAGGATACTAGTAAAAGGAAAATAAAGGAAGAGGAGAAAACTAAAACTGGAAAAGCAAACAGCAATAACTGATAATTTGATACTGAACAATCTATAATAATAATATTATAATAAGCATGATCCCATTGGTTACTTACCATTATAGACCAGAAGTAGGTATGTAAACGTGATCCCCGTGAACAACATATAACAGGGACATCACATCGGCCCCGGCGGCCCGGCAGCCCTGAGACCGGGGACTACCGTAGCTACTACATGTATGTAGATCTAGTTATTCTTCTATAACGTGTTGACTTTCGCTTAACCGCGGTTAAAACACGATACAATGAAATCGCTCACTTCAATCTCCTCAGATCTCTGCATACGGATCTAAAAGTTGGATGACCAACATATTCTTAGAGCCCATTCACAAAGGTCACGGCAAACTAAGGTTCTGACACGTTTTCTTTGATGTAAGCCTAAAGCGGGTAAAAAAATAATAGAGGATTTACAGCATACACCTAAAACATTTAGAAGTTGACACATTTTCCTCAACACTTTGACGATCGTCCAAAAAAACGCTATTCAAGAGACGGGGTGAGTAATTTTTGAGACTCACGTAGAGACGTTTGAACAGCCGAGGAATGAAATCTACAAGTTTACACTGAACTGAAACATTGGGGCAGGGTGGTGGTGTTGTCTCAAGATGGGCAATCTGTAGGTAAGGTTACAGTAAAGTGCCCCATACACGCTCAAATTTGTTTGATGGTTCTATCCAAATGTGTTTGACACAATTTTTTAAATAGGTTTTTGATCGTGTATGGGTGTGTTTGCTGGTCAAAATAATTTGATGTCAAATATTTGACAGATCTGTTTTCAGTTATTTTTTGTCAAACCGTCAAACTTTTTGATCGTGTGTGGGCTTCATCAAATTTTTTTGTGCAAACATTATTTTTTCAGTTGCTGTCGGGTAGAAAAGATTTACTTTTTACATCATCATGGCGCCATCAAAGAATGGAAAAAAAATATTCTGGAACTGATTAAAGTGTACCAGAGTTTGCCTAAACTATGGAAAGTAAAGAATATTATGTGACCGAGATTTATCTTTTTAAAAGCTGCCTATGACACTCTGCTGCTGAAATACAGGGAGTGGTATGCGGATGCCAAAAAAGAAGAAATAAAAAAGAAAATAACTCAATACGGACGAGTTTTCGAAGGAGTTGAAGATATTGGATGATTCTCAAAAGTTTGGGGGCCGGTGCAGATGATATCTACGAGCCTTCATTGGTTTTTTTAAAAAGTTCTTTTTATTCCTGTGGTCAAGAAACACCGGCAAGGTCACTGTCTTTTCTTTTTTTCTTTTCTTCGCGAGGCCTAAGCAAGAGCCAACGCTGCTGGTCCGTCCATTTCAAACTCTTGGCACAAACTAATTGACCCAAAAATTGAGCGTGTCGGGAAAACGTCAAACTGTAAAAACAAAATTGATAAAAAATGTTTGACAAACACATTTGAGCGTATATGGGGCACTTATGTCATATATTTTAGTTATCCCGTATATGCATCCAAGCGGTTTTTAATATAGGGCGCAAAGAGAAAAAAATGTTTTTACAGTATTACAGGATCAAGATTTTTTTTAAAAATCGTTTTTATTTGGTCGCTGGCCTGCAGAAGTTGCTTGCAACGCTTTGTGGGCACAGGTAAATTAATCAATTAGCTAGATCTAGATTTTTTAATTTTTAATTTTTTTTGGGAATGCGGACAGACGAAAGTTCATTGAGGCGCAGAGTGACGCACCCTCGTCACTGACCTAGATTCTCCGACAGTGTGCAATGGGCCGAAGAAGGATTGTGTCATCTTGGTATTTACGGTCCCTGACCCAGGTACTGACATGTGTTATTTAACGGCCCGCTTGGAAATACATACCAGAGGCCGGAACGAAACTTTAGCCTCTCAAAGGTGGCATTAAAGTGGGAGTTGGCTATTAAAAAGAAAGGTTGACAAGCACAGAGTTAATTTAATCTCTAGATATCGGAACGATAGCCTAGGGCGGTTGCTCTCAGATTTTCGGTTATTTTACCTAAGTGACACAATCATTCAGGATGTGTAGGATACTTGTACCTGGTGTACACCTCAGCTACTCTATACGAGGCCTAAGCGTGGAAGTGGAAGGGGTCCGGGTTGGAGATGGGAAGTAACGAAGAAAGTTTTGAGTCATAAAACATGAACACACATACACATGAACACACACATACACACACACACACACACACACACACACACACACACACACACACACACACATGCGCGCGCACACCTTTAGACATACCGTATTGACCTCTACTAATGTGTTAAGTGAACAGGTAAGAAAAATACTAGACTCTAGAATTTAGATCTAGGTCCAAGAGGTGTGCAAACATTTTTCGAACTTACGCTCTTGGCGTCGTTGACTGAGTGTCCATATCTAGGTCAGATTTCTATTTTTGTCAACGTTGAGCGTCTAGCCAATCCTTTCATCATTCAAGTTAAGTGGGTAGGGCCTACACCGTAACAGGATATAATATATTATAGCCTGGGACGTCCTGTCACACAAACATGTGTGGTCTTTTAGCCTGCTTTCTTTTTCAGTGAGAGTGGCTACGGAAGTGCAAAAATGTTCTGTACAGTTGTCTAAAGGAATGTCGTATCTCATGTGTTGTCTTGTAACCTGCTTTCTTTTCAGTGAAAGTGGCTACGGGACTGCTATTTAATCTGTACAGTTGCCTAAAGGAAGGACGTGGTTGGACCAATTGCGAGAACTAAATCGGGATTAGATCTACAAGACAAATCCCCAGCCACTTAGAAGTTGCGAGAGTGCCAACAAAGCTGTAGCCTACTGTAGACTAATCATGTATACCGACTGCACAGGGCAGAACAAGGCAACCTTCCTCCTGCATTCAATCTCAGCCGTCTCAACAGAGATTGCTTAAAATAGAATCGATCTTTTTCTTCCTTGCAAGTGCTGAGTATTCGAGCTAGGAATGTTAGTGTTGTTCATTATAGCGAAATTGAGGGAAAACAACAACAAAGGAACAAAATGTAAACACGGAAGTTTTACATTTTAGGCGCTGGATCTTTTCTGGTTCTAGATCTAGATTCTAGATCTGTGTGTTGTAAAATTTATGTTCTAACAGTCCTCATCACATCAGCGGAGAACGAAACAGAGAAATGAATATAGTACATTATTATCGCACAGCCTCAATACAGTTGTGAAAAAAGGAGACCTCGGTTGCCACTGTCAAACAAAAACTTTGTTATTCAAGTTGTGAGTAATTTCAGTTGAAACCCCAGGAGTGCCTGAAGAGTTTACACCAGTCATGGAAAGTTCCCCCAGAATCGACCAGCAGATTCCGTATGACAATTCCGGTGAGTTAAATAGCATACCAGTCCAAGAGAATGAAGCAGCTGATGTTGTTGCTGCCATGGAGAATTCGCCCAGAGTCGACCTGCAGAATCCGTATGAGAATTCCAGTGAGTTAAATAACACAGGAGTGTATGAGAATGAAGCATTTGATAATGCTACTGCCTCGGAAATTTCGCCTAGAGTCGACCTGCAGGTGCAGTACGATAATTCCAGTGAGCTAAATAACATAGGAGTGCATGAGAATGAAGCATTTGAAGCTGATGCTGCCACCGGAAGTTCGCCGGCTGTCGATGAACAGACTATCCAGATTCAGTGCGAGGACTCCAGTACCGGTAATTTGTATAACACACCAGATGAGCAGGAAACAGCTGATGTCGTTGCTGCTACCGAAAGTTCCGCTCCTGTCGACTCACCACAGACTTTCCAGATTCAGTGCGATGACACGAGTAAGTTAAGATTTTCATACTCTTGGCGAATTTAATTCGTATTCAATTTCCACGAGATTTCGTGTGTTTAAGTTGTTTGTTTACTTCATATTCCCAACAAAGGATTAAGTTGTCTTTTTGTTTGAGCTTTTCGTCAGTTTTTCCATCGTGTTTAATACCCAGTAGTGACCAATATAATGACAGCGTGAGATTTTTTGGCACCAACATAATGCAAGTGATAGGTACGTGAAAAGAATGTCAATTGATAGTCCCGGTGTCTGTCTGTTGCAGAGATAGAAAATAAGCGAGAGAAAGATATATATTTTTTTAAAGTGAAATAGTATGGGTTTAACACCCGTATCAACACTATTAGGTTATTTAAAAGGCGTGACCTCCTAGTTTAACGTCAATCCCCGAAACGGTCTAGCCAAATGGGAAATCCGTGTAAAGTGCCTTTCCCAAAGACACAACGTCGGACCGAGCGGAGTCTCGAACCCCCGAACCCGCAATCTCACGATTATGGGCCCGACAGTCTAACCACTAGGCTAACGACGAAATTAGAGAGAGAGAGAGAGAGAGAGAGAGAGAGAGAGAGAGAGAGAGAGAGAGAAAGAAAGAAAAGGAGGTTGGGATTTCTAAATGGGTCCGTGTATATTTGTGTGCGCGCCCGCGCGCGCGCGTGTGCGTACTGAGGCTGTCATAGATATCCAAGGTGCGAACGCATCCGTCTCGACCAGGACCGAGTTTAAAAACACCAGGTAATAGGCTTTATTCTTTACTTCTTTTCAGATGGGAAGAAATATTATTCAACAGACGAGGTGATTCCTGGAAAATCACAGAAGGTGACTTCAACGAGATGGTTAGTGATCGCCGCAGTAGCTGGCGGGGCCATCTTGGTGGTCATCCTTGCTATCGGACTGTCCTTAGGATGTAAGTGAACACTGCCACATTCAGTAACCCCCCC
>NW_004798141.1:124127-150179 GCF_000002075.1 Aplysia californica
GAGAGAGAGAGTGAGAGAGAGAGACGCAGCCAGCTAACCAGACCGACAGACAGACAGACAGAGTGAAGGTAAACTGATACAAGACAGACAAACATGGAAGTCAGCGGATAAAATAATTAATAAGATGACAGATAAGAAGAAGGACATCGGCCTACTGTAAAATCAGTTCTGAAAACTTTAATATGTATTCCGTGGACACTGTCTGCAGCCTTGAAGTATGCTGTCAGAGGTATTCTTAGAACTGATAGAAAACTGACAATTGAAAGTTAACCTTCTCGTTATTTAGTGTCTCTACGAGGTGCCTCTCTTATATCTGAGGAAAAAGAAATCGGACTGTTAGCTTTTTGATAAATAATAATTGTTTTTATATCTGACAACTGCGTTCCTTTGCTTCTCTATTTCTGTATCATCCCAGAGCCTGACTTCACAGTTTCCCTGATTGTGGAAAACATGACCTGGGCTGCTCCGATGTCTGACGTCAATTCCGATGTCTTCACCTCTACAGCTCATGACATCGAACAAAGTGTAAGTGGCCGGTATTTTGGACCATTCTCCTCAGACCATATGCTTTTGATGCTACTGGTTCATTATTGTAGTGTCCTGCTTCTATTTTTGCTGTTTAGCGTATGCACGTTTGTTGTCAATGCCTGATGCCCGTGCGTAGGCTTTTGTTTGCATGTCAGAAAGGACGACATTCATTGGCTCTTGGACACTATCAACAGGACTGCTGGGGTAGTGCTGTCTGGTGTGTGGCTATTTATTGTTCTTGTTTGCTGCAATAGAAGAAAAAACCCCAGCAAAAAAGCAAAGTAAAAAACAAAAAGCTTTAAATTATGATTATCGCCGCCTGTCAATCAAAATTTTGTTCCCTATTATGAAAGGAAACAAGTGTTGGGTACAGTATGTGTTGAAGTGCCTGTATGTTTTTCTTTAGATAAGATCAACCCGTGTTGAACTTAAATATTGCCATAGGCTTTTTTGAAAGCTAGGCTTGCAGTATTTTCTGGGAGTGCTTGTCGTGCTAAGTCGTGGATCTTTAGTTTTATACCATCCGTCCATTAGAATAAAATGATATATAATGATAACATTCTTATCATTTTCAGGTTGACAAGTATTATGAATCTAGTCCTCTGGCTGACATCTATAACTTTTCTATGGTGACACAATTATGGTAAGACATGTATAACGAAATAAAAGAAGAAAAAAAAAAAGATGAGTTTATGTACATGGTAATAAAACGGGGTTATAATGGTATAACTTTTTAGTCATCATAAAATAGCATGATATCTATCCTAAGCAAACTTTTCATAATTTATGAAAACATACACGTCACTGGAGATTACTGCATTACAGCATGTTGTTCAATCGTTGTTGATTGCATGTTTCACATAAATGATAAACCGTTTAAAATGACTTTACTCTTCTGTATATCTGAAAACGTTCTGTTTTATCTGTTTTGCTGTACATGTGAAGATATAGTACTATACATACTTAAAATATTTCAAGAATGTCGACTTTTGTTCTGAAATTCATTGCAGATTATGAAAATTGTTGCATCTTTGATAGTATGATACTGTCCTGGACTTTCAGAGTTTATCACTGGAACAAATAAATCTTGTCTTTTGTTATCAATGCGTCTCGCTAAAGTATTTTTTTTCTCAATTCTACAGGCCTGGAAGTGTCGGATGTAATGTAGGAATCTTCCTAAAGCCGCCTTCAAATACCAGTACCGTGGAACTTCGAGATATGCATGCACAGATCAAAGCTGGGAACGGAACAGAAGTGCTTTCCCGGAACTTTCTTAAAGGAGCCGCAGATTTCTGGTCTGCACAAGCTCAACTTCCAGAAGATCAACGTTTATCTGCTCTCAACTTTAAGACCGATTTCTTTGAAAAGGTTTTGGTGAATGATACAGAACCACTTAACAATACTGTCAATACTACAAAACATATGGGTAAGTAAGTGAGAATTGTTCGGAAAGTAAGGTGAAAATGTCCACAGAACCAACAATTTTATTTACGACCTAACTAAAACTTTCACATGATTTTCTTACACTATACAACTACTTTTTTAGGTAGCCACCGTTTAAATTGGTGCATTTTCTCAACGATGCTTGAGAGAGTAGACCCCCCCCCCCACCCCACCGGCCCTTGGAAAAAAAACCGTTTAAGATCTTGGAACGAAGTTTTCACTTTGTGGATTAGGTCCTCGTCTTCGTTTATATTGTTGCTGCTTAATTTAAGTGTCTCTTGAGGGGTACAAAGAAATGGTATGCGTAAGGGACCAAATTAGGACTATGGAGAGGATGTGACAAAACCTCCCAGCCATACTTTTGGAACCAGTCTTTGATCATGTTTGCGGTATCAGTATGAGGGGTGGCATCATACTGTTCAGTGACACCTGTGATCAATCTTCCCTGACTGTCTCTTCCTTAGAACAGCCTCTCCCAGTTTGTTGCGTGTTTTACAATAGCAGGCAGCATTGGCATTTTGACCTTGTGGAAGAAAGGACATCTTTTACGTCCCAAAGTTGCCCTCAATTTTCACATGAAGTTTGCACTTTGAACTTTTTGGCTGGAGGTGATGATGGATGTGTCTATGCTAGTGAGTCCCTCCTTTGTTTCTGGTGTTATGTGATAAGCCCACGTCTCATTGCCCGCGATTATGAATTTCTAGAAAGAGCAGTGTCCCCCCCCTCCCTCACCCCCATGCGTCGTTCTATAAAAGTGTCTGGAATGCCTGCATACCTTCACTTTATGCTTTTGTGTCAGTTTTAGTCGACGGCAAAGAGGTTAATAGTATAATCTCTATGGTCGATAGGTTAACTCTATACGTTGTTTTACGTTGGGTTTTTTTCTAGATGTCATCCCTTGAGTAATTTAAAGTTTTTCTGAAATGAAGATGAAAGAACATGATTTTGATTCCTTTGTAGGTAAAACAATTAATTATCTGTTTTTCTCCAGGGATGCATACCTAGCCACCAGTAGATTTGAAATTGTGTCAATGGGACATGCAAAATAACAAATAGTTCTATTTTTCAGATGGTGAAATTATGTTGAATGAGAGAGATGAGGCTCTGATGTTCCTTACCGCCAAGTGGACTCCTGTGTGTTTTAGCTTTTCCTGGCATTTGTGGCTAGCACAAGTCGTGTGTGCTCAGCTGGGCTATTCTTTTGGAAACAGTGTCAGTGGGTAAGCACCTGTGTTAGTCATCGGGTTTTCAGATGGAATATGTTTTCACATTTAATAATGCGAACGATTAAAAAAAAAAAAAAAGAAGTTCTAAAAGTAGGCTCACCATATTACTCTTGGGACATACAGCCATACAGTTACACCCCCCCCCCCCCAACCCCACACACACATACACATACACACACACTTTTCACACATATATATATATATATATATATATATATATATATATATATATATATATATATATATAATATATGTGTATATATATTTGTGCTGCCATTCTGCTGTTACTGCTGTCTTTCAGCCATACCCCTGATCTTATGGTGGATACGATCTAACACCTAGCCTTCTCGCATACGGGCGAAAAATCTCGGAGGCCTATATATATATATAATCTATGTATATATATGTGTATATATATTTATTTTTAGAAATATAATATATACTTGTATATAAATCTTGGGGCAGGACAGATCTCTCTGACCAGATAGCTGGCGATATGTGTCTGACACTTGAACTTTAGTTTTCTTTGTGCATGATGATTTGTTTAAGGTTTTCCACCATGGAACTTCCAGTTTCATATCCCTTATCTTTTATTAGTAATTTTCATGAGAGGAAGAAAATTACACACATGTAAACAAGTAGATCTAATACCCCCCCCCCCCCCCCCCAAACAACAACCCAGATTCACATGAAGTGACAGATTTTGTGTTATGCCTAAGGCTTAGGGTTGAGTCCAATCAAAGGGTATAGAAGTTAATTGTGATTTCTTCTGTCCGACTATTCAGATCATGTTCTGACTATGCCATGATCACCACCATGGGGTCCACGCACTAACCAAATGACAGTGGATTCCTTAATCTTCTTTACACCCACCCACACACCCCCCCCCCTCCCCTTTTCCCCATTTATTTCTTTCATAAACTAGATTTTTGTTATTTTCAGGGAATACTTAAGCAGTACAGTAGTGGACAAGATTTCAGATATTCACTGTGATAACACAGCAACAGCTCTTGTCAACTGCTCCTACATCACGTCCACGCGACCTTGCCCAGCTGCTCGAATCCTATGCACAAACATTGGTGAGAAATTTGTCTCTGTGAAATCTACACACACACACGTACACACACACACACACACACGCACACACACACACACACACACACACACACACACACACACACACACACACACATACACACACACACACACACACACACACACACAATGTTATATTATGTGTATATATCATGAAATTACAAAGTTTTATCTGCTCAGTAGGTACCTAGTTTTGAGAAATTTGACGTGAAAATTTTTGAGTTTCACATGTTGAGTTTTTCCGAATGCGATTCTTTGAATATTATCTTGATAAGGACTCTAGATATTTTTACGACTTTGGTAGATTTAGAGGAAATAGAACATTTAAATTTTGTTTTTTACCTAATGATCTTAGTAACTCAAAACGGCAAAAACTGTCAGATAGAGCTTTATGATTTTCAGGTAGCGACTTGTCATGTAATTGAATTGAATTACTCGTATATAAGTGCTTTGAGTTTAGCGAGGTAATGTTATTTTATAAACTAATTTTCTTTTTTTTTAAGCAAAAACAGAGATCCGGATGAAAAAGCGAGATTCTCTTCTCTTAATGGTACTTTTCCAGCTGAAATTCTCCAATAAAGAAAAAATAACATACCAGGGAAATAACTGATATGTTCTTCTTTATTATGACTTTATGTCGTTCTTGCTCTTATTTTGGCAGATTCAGCTGTTTTGTTCAACTACTGGTATAAAATGTTTAAAGGGTATTAATCGACTAGTGCAAGGTTGGTTACTGTGGTGCAGTTGATTATATTATGATAATTAGACCAACAGATAGCAATTTGAGTTTCAGATTAAGACGGAGTTTAACTTTTCATGCTATTCCTGTTAAAAAGATAGTAAGTTCAGCTTCCTACCTGATTATAGACGGATTGAAGTCCTTGGGAATGTATGGTCAGAATCTTGCTTGGTGTCTGACTCTAAAAACATAACAAAGAACATACCACTTTATGCTTTGTGTTGCATTGTATATTGCATTCGTTGTTTCAGAATCTTCCTACAAACTTGTGAACATCACTGAAGAAGGAAATGAAGATTTTATGGAAGTGACCAGGGACGGCGTCCAGGCTTTACTCTGTGGCCCCAGCTACCCGTGGGCGGCAGCAGAACTGAGCAACTTGTATTGTCAAGAGGTCGGTTTCCAACATGGCGGACAGTCTTTGCCGGTCCTTGAGAGTGACGTTGAGGATGTTGACAAAGTATGGAGAGTGTTACTGTCGTGCGGTCAGGTAGCGACGAGGGTTAACGACTGTGTGGCATCTACCTGGAGTCTTGATAATGTTACAGAAGCAAGCCCTGAAGATTCTATGAAGAAAACTCGCCGTCTCCCTTCTTTTAGGGGGAATCTGACGAAAGGTTGGTAGTTAACGTAGGAGAAAAGAAAAAGGGGTGGGGGGGCTGTGTTGAAAAATTGGACCTGAAATAACTTGCTCTATTTTGAACTCTTACAGGATCATGAAGACTCACACTTTCTCTTTCAAAACAACGCATCCCACAGCCTCAATTATTTCTAAATGTTCACTTCAGAGTCTCAGTAATTTGGGTTTCTAATTGAAATAGACTCTGTCACCATTCTCTTTTAGGAGAGTGTATTTCATGGTCAGGTAGAAAAGAAGAACGATGGTTTTCGATATCCAAGTTTTGTTATCATTTCGATCCTTAGATTTGTCTATGGTATAATCGTCTTATCATAGAACAGAAACAGAGTTTGAATCTTTATATTCCTGTGATTTTGTTCTACAGAATGTCATAAATCCCTTCTTGAAAAACAAAGCTTGGTTTTGTAAATGTGGTATTCTATGGCGTGTCACCCTACTATATTTTCCTTACATAATATGCATTTGAGCTGTTTACTTGTTGCTGTTACATCTGCTCTGCTTATTTTTGTATGCGTACACACAAACACACACACACACGCACGTATATAAACACACACCCTCACTCTCTCACACACACACTCACACACACATATATACAAATTGTGTGTGAGTGTGAGTGTGTGTGCGTGTTTGTGTGTTTATGTATGTGTGTGTATGTTGTTATTAAATAGTCTTTTTCAAATTCTACCTTAATCAGATGAAGTGAGAGTTTGTCTGGTGAAAGTGGCTTGCTTTAAACCACAAGGTAAGTTTTAGTAGTCTTCGTAAACCTTGTCTTAGTAATCTTCTAATGCATTTAAAATGTAGGCATTGAGTAACGGATATTGTTCTGTTATTATTAACTGAGAGAGTTTGATCTTCTTAGATCCTAACCATGACGCATTTTGAATTATGAAGAAAGACGTTTCTGGACAGCAGAGCTGGTCATTCTGGCCGTGTGGAGAAGAACAGTAAATTTGAACTAGTAATGCATGTCTGGTTTGTTTGAACCCATTGCTCTAATTTTCTTTAAAAATTATGATAAGGTGAGTTACAATTGATTTTTTTGCTTTGTTTTTAAATTTTCCTATTAGGCTTCAATAGTCAGAAAAAAATTAATGATTAAATGATTTAGTATTAATTGGCTTCGTCTGAATAATAGTTGAGATCTTCATGGTTGGTTCATTTATAAGGGCTCTTTTGGTATTTGATTTCATAAACTCAATGATGTTCATATTAAGTTGTAAGACTACTGTGAAGTCATTTGACTGTATCCTTCTAATTATACGTTCAATTTATTTTTGTTTCTGTATGTTCAGTGACATTCCATGGAGGACTGGCAAACACTTCTGGTATAGTGATGATACCTAATCCCAACACGCTGTGGGAAAGGAGTGCTGTGTGTGCTGATGGTTTTACTGACAAAGAGGCTGGACTTGTATGCGACACGTTGGGATTTGGTGCTACTGGACAGGCCTATTCTTTTAATCCTTACCCTTTCACTGAGCAGTACCTGGACTCCAGTGATATGGCAATGAGATGCTCTAATGATGCTCTGAATGCTTCTGACTGTTTGGTCCCTCTAACTGGACGATGCAGATCATTTGCTGTGGCAAACTGCAACAGTGATGAGAAAAAAGGTACTCTTTGCGGGCTTTTTTTTATCTGAAAAAGGTTAAACAGTTTTAATATGGGTGCTCTTAAACTGTTTTCTGATGTTTTTCTTTCAATATTTCTTTTGAAACGTAGTGGCAGTAGAAGTGAAATGCTTGTGCTTAATCATTATTAATTTATTCATAAGTTGGTTTGCATGTCTTCTATCTTAAGAAGAATGGCAATTTCTTCCTTTGAAAATTAGATATTCATTGCCCGCAAAACTTATATCAAGATGCTAACATTGGTCGACATTGATCTTTTCAAACAGGTGTTTAATTTTGATTGGTGTTTTGGTATTCTTGTCTTTCTTCCTAATGTGTGTCAACATTATTCAAGATTACGGTAATTGTGTCCGTTTGTTGTTTAATTTTGTTTTACAGCCCCACGAACCGCTCTAAGCAATCTGTAATCTCAACAGTATTCAAACACTGTACTAATTTTGTTTTCCCAGTTCCCGAGCTAAGTACCAAACTGTTTTGGGATGGTCGAACTGTCCTTATCTACAAGAATAACATGTGGGGATCCATCTGCCCAACCATGGAGGAACCACTGTTAGGGGAGAGAGAAGCCACCATTATATGCAACGACCTCGGGTATGAGAGAGGAATAGCTCAAGGAGGACATCCTTCCTACTTTACCACAGTTCCGTACAATCAACTTTCGGTATTCTCCTACATCCCCCACGTCATTCGGGAGGTCAAGTGTGGAGACACAGCACAAACTCTCAGAGACTGCGAGTGGAAAAATGTTTCCGCTAACGATGGCTGCCAGAATGCTCGGCCAGCGGCTTTATTTTGTCACAATGCTTCTGACCGTAAGTGACCAAGGCTGGGGATGTGGACTACTAGGGATTTACTTGAGTTTTTTATTATAGTGTGTGTATGTGTGTGTTTTTGTCAAAGTTGATTAAATACGTTGATTAAATAATTCACTTGTCTTTAAAGGTAGAACATTTGACACCCCTTTCTTTACCACTGACCATTTTCAACTTCACAAAGACCTACCTCACATAGAAATATAAGCGTGCATATTATACATTCTGCCCAAGCTTGTTCACTTTCGTCTGTCTGCGGATAAAATTTTAAAACAAAGGAAATCACTGTGTTTAATTTTCTCAGGTCTTTGCATGCAAGTCTGAAAGTTGGATTACTAACAGAATCTAGAAGCCCATTGATGAAGGTCACTGCAAATTAAGGTTCTGACGCGTTTTCTCGGATGTTTACCTATAGCTGGTAACATTATAATTGGTTATAATTGGGGATTTATATTTATGGCGAACCCCTGAGCATTAACAGTTTAGCCTATCTATTTTCACCAACACCACACTTTTAAAGCTCACCTATGAAACACAGTCAAGTTGATAAGGTGAGTACTTTTCAAGACTCAGGTGGAGATGCCTAGACCTAGACCGTCTTGGGAGGAAATCTACCAGCTGACAGGGTCCAAATGAAAAAACCCAACAAATTACCGGATCATGATTTTCTGAGCACTATATTTTATTTTATTTGGTCTCTGGCCTAGAGAAAAGTCATAATTTGTAACTTGATGAATGATCTAGAATTTTGTAACACGTACAGACAAAAGTGAACAAGCTGGATCTATAGATAATATCAAGTTACAAGGCAAAATACAAACAGCAAGAGAGAGAGAGAGAGAGAGAGAGAGAGAGAGAGAGAGAGAGAGAGAGAGAGAGAGAGAGAGAGAGAAAGAGAGAGAGAGAGTGAGACTGACAGACAGACAGACAGACGGACAGACAGGTAGAGACGGAGAGAGATAGTTAGATTAATAGACAGACAAACATTCAGACATATATTTTTAAAAATAACGATGCCGAGAGAGTGAGTGAGAGAGAGAGAGTGTGAGAGAGAGAGAGAGAGAGAGAGAGAGAGAGAGAGAGAGAGAGAGACAGAGAGAGAGAGAGACAGAGACAGAGACAGAGAGAGAGAGAGAGACAGACAGACAGACAGACAGACACACAGACAGACACACACACAGACACACACACAGACACACAAAGACAGACAGACAGACAGACAGACAGACAGACAGACAGACAGACAGACAGACAGACAGACAGACAGACAGACAGACAGACACAGACAAACAGATACAGCAGACAGACAGAGAGATAGTAAGAAAGAGAGGAAGAGAAAATAAGTAATTGAGTATTATTCCCTCCAACCTTCCAACAGTGGCTCAGTATGAAATGAGTGGCGGAACTGAGCCTTTCTTTGGCACTGTCAAAGTCACCTTCAATGGGCAACAAGGTTATCTGGCCTTTGACCATCCCAGATTGAGTCCAGTACCTCAGATTGTGTGCAGGAGTCTTGGCTTTGCCAATGGACAAGCAGCTGACCCATCAGAGGTAAGGAAGGGTTATCTTAGTACCTTGAGTGAGAGTGTTTCGCCTTCATTTTCACCCGGCATTCCATTCTCTTGTATAGATATTGTAGTTTTTCATCCTTCTCAAAGCTTTGCCGTAATGTTACTTCTGTTTTATTGTGGTTATAAAGTGTTATACTTTTATAATGACTTTGGTCACAAAGTACTCACTTCAATTTTCTCCTTTTTTTCTCGATGAAGACTTTATTTTGTAGTTTTCTATTAGAACTAACCACTCTTTTGTTTTCTGTCTTCTGGTTAGCCGATGGTGTGCCTGTTTAAGTATATCTCCATATCTGCTTAGTTCTCAGCATAAATACTGTTTTTTCCCCCTTTGTATTTTTATGAGATTGTAGGCCCCGTAAATGGCAATGACACAATGTGCTGGACATCAAAATGTGTTCGAAGCTGTATGGATTTAAATTTGTCATAGCCGAGTGGTTTGGCTCTCGGACTCGCAACCGTAAGGTCGTGGGTTCGAATCCTGTCAGGGACCCGACGTTGTGTCCTTGGGAAAGGCACTTTACACGAGTTTTCCTCACTTCACCCAGCTGGGAATGGGTACCCAGCTATAGCCAGCGAAAGATCTTGTCAGTTTGTTAGTGTTTTAGCGCTTAAGCAGCTGCTTGCACTGTATGCTTCCCGGGAAGCTGAGAATATTTCTGAGTGTTCTATGGTCTGCTGCGGTAATAATATAGTGTAAAGCGCATAGAGCCTGCTGTTGAGCGGGGTTATGCGCTATACAAATGCTATTTATTATTTATTATTTATTATTATTATTAGACTACCTGCACTCAAAACCGCTTAAAAGCATTTCAATAATTCTGTAATCTTCTTTTTTTCTGACCAGGTGACCCTTGCTAATGTGAAGAAAATCTGGAAAATATCCGTTATGGAGGATGGATGCTCGGAGCTAGACATAGTAGAAACCTGTTTAGATAAACATTGGTCTCAATATCAGCTTCAAGAGTATGATGAAGAAAAGGATGAAAGTAAACTGGTCAAAGTCTTTTGCAATGGCGCTGGTAAGTAAACTGAGGACGGAATGATAGTATCGACTGTAGGTTTTCATAGTATTCTCAGATAACATAACTAGCGCTCGGAAATAATGTATGATGTCATCACACGAGTGCAGAGTTTGATAATATGAATTGGGCTGTGTGTTGGTTTGACCTGAATTTACTTTAATACAGTAACAGTCTATTTTGCATCGCTTTACTTTTTTTCTTGAGAACTCTATTTCAATGAACAATGGTTAGATCAATTAAGACGGACTGCAAGAATTTTGTTCCTTTACCTAACAATAACATGGAAGAAGTAACTATGCTTTGTTGCTTTCTTTCACTTTCCACTGGGCATACTTTTGTCACGTATCAGTTAATTTTGCATTGTTTGGGTGAATTCTTAGCAGATGACTAAGAAACATAATTGTTTTGAATGGCCTCCATATATCCTCTCTCCTCTTTACTCCCCTCCCCCAAAAAACTGAACCAAAATGAAACGACAGCAAAAACTCAGAATCCCACTCTCTTAAAGAAAACCCGCCCGTCTCATTGATGAAATACCCGTACTTAGGAGTCAGAAAGGATTATCTGTAGCATCCTTTCATACGAGGGCTGTGGATGGAACATTTTTCAGAACAAATTTTAATCTTTCTGGACTGTTCCAATTACTCTATGCTGATTTTATACTTTTGTCTTAATTCTAACAGTCAGCCTAGGAAGCGGCTACCATAACAGGTCAGGGCCCGTGCAGATAAACACTGACTATGGCCCGTGGGTTATGGCTCGGGGTGACATCACGCAGCTGGTGGGAGACATTGCTTGCAGGTAGGGAAGCATGCCCGTTTTTCACAGGCCCAGTTTGTCACAGGCTTAGATTGCGCCCTGCATGATGGAAGTTATCACTGACCCTCTCAAAAAGAGTAATTGAATGATTGATTGATTGTATAAATTGAATTTTATTTTTCAATTGGTTTTAACGAAAAAACATTCATTGTTGAAATTTCACAGAGTCATTTACTTTGATTTGCATACAAAAAGGAAGGAATATTGGAAAAAAAACAACTGAATTGACATTTTAGCGGGAATGTGTCTACACCACCAGTTTGACGGTGGAGAATAAAAAAATAATGTTACAACTATAGTGATAAAGTGCTGTAATTATGACTGTCATCAATACGCAAATACTGAAATGAAATTGTGACAAACTGGGCAGCCCCCGCAGGTAGAGTGAAATAAGGGACTTGATGGTTAACTTTGGTGTCAGTTTAAGATCTGACTACACACAAACAAATAACTTCAAAGATATAAAATAATTCATCTGTGGTTCGAGTAGAGTGGAAGAATAAATGAAACTAAAGAAATCGTACATTAGATTGGACTCTATTCTCAAAGTGGTCATTAGTAGTGAGCCACGTTGGGTTTGAAGTGTACAGAAAATAAAGCAAACAAGTGTTTTCTTGACTCTGCAGCTAGGGGAAATCAAGATTGAGGCACTATTAAGTTATACTTTTGAGACATGCTGAGGGAAAAGACAGAAAATGAAAATCCAGTTTGCAGAGTGTGTTTTATACTTCTGATAATGTCTTTCTTATTTTGACAGAACTTAACATGACCACTGTCTGCTTCATTATTATAACTCAAACTGTTCAGCAGTGGGAAAATGAAACCAGTTAGCATGGGAAACTGTGACAAGCAGCTAGTCTCAATTAAACTCTTAAACAAGTGAACATTTCACCATCAAAATTCAAACGTATTGAAAACACACTTTGTTTAAACATGTTTACTCATCAGCTCACCCTAGTCAAAATGTATCTATCTTATTAAAAGAAGATCTCCTTATGCGTATATTGATATTTTTATAGGTATTTAGATTCATTGACAGTTATATGACTGCCCCCCCCTGTTCTTCAGCTCAATCGAAAGGGGAAATTTTGTTTTTCTCAGCGTTCCAATGTTATTTCTATAATTACTTTGTTTTGTCGTGTTTTATCTTTGCAGAGAAATTTTTGGATCACATACATTCAAAAGTTTGATCGTACCTGAAGTGGTGTACAAGAAATATGCCAGATGCTCAGAGGTGACCTGTACCCAGTCAGACACCAGTCTCGCTGACTGTGTGGACATCAGGCAAGGAGAGGGCCACTGTGGAGACTCAGGGGGGATTTTGTGCTACGAAGGAAGTCCGCCAGCTGGTAATTTTTATATTGTTTGAATATAATGTGATCTGTTTCAAGAAAATACTTTTAATTATGATCTTTATTTGGAAAAACTATAGCGTAATTTCCCCTTTTCCAGAGTGTCTCTGGACTGTGAAGGCTCCCACATGTATTTGTTTTTTCCCATATGTACGGGTTGTGTAAATAAAGAGTTATTACACGCTTATCTAGGTTCATCTTCTGTCTAAAGAGTATAAAGAGTTCTGTTTAAAGAGTATATTCTGTAATATGTTATTTTCTTAGTTAAAAATCAGAAACTTTTCTTGACCACAACTATATAATAACATAACTCAGGCTGTAAATATTTTTGTTTCCTGCCTGCCTGTTGTTTTAAAATTTTCTTTTTTCTGGATTGTGGGTTAAATAATGTCAACTAAAAAGAAAGATTGTTTAGTCGTTTTTGATCACTTGTAAAATTCTTGCTCACTGAAAAACGCACTATTTACTTATATGACAAAAGTGATGCTTTTCAAGACATCTTAGACCCCTGTATTTCGACTTTACCCAGTGGTTGAAAACAATCCTCAAATTGTAGCATATTTCGATGAGGTATAACATTTCTAAAGCAAACAAATGGCCAGTCAGAGAGAAACTTGGCTCTAATCTTTTCATATTTGGAGTGCAACTACATGTAGCACCTTTTTAAAAATCTAATTAATGTTAGTGATTAACCCACATTTGACCCGAATATTGCTGTAGCCTTCAATAATTCAATTCCTTTATTTTGTCCTACAGCTCCTTCATCCAGTAACCAGTGGAGATTCAGTGATAAGCAGTTTTTGTGGCAGAACATTGAGGTCAAAGTGTTGGGAGAATGGTCGGTCGTTTGTGCTGATAACTGGACGGATACAGAAGCCATGGCATTCTGCAAGTATGTATTTGAGTAAATAATCATTATTTTGTTCGGTTGCTCGTTCGATTACTTGCTTGCTTGTCTTGTTTACTGGCTGGCTTGCTCGCTGGTTGGCGGGCTAGCTCGTACCCTGACTTGCGTCGTCAGAGGGAAATGAGCGCAGAAAAGGGTGAGATTTTTCTCTATGTCTTTCTGGCTGCCATGCCGTTGAGGCTCTTTCTTTCTGACAGACCAATCCAATAGTTGATTTTGTCGGACTAGCTTTTTCTCCCCCCCCCCCCCCCCCCCCCTCACTCTCTTTTGACTGCCTCCAACAGTGCCCTGTATGACGGTTTTTGTTAGCTCCCGGGTGTATAAAGGTTAATGGGAACAATAATAAATTCACAAAAAGAGGAGGGAGAGGCTAAACAGCGCCTAGGCTTGGATGGCTGGTGCCTCTACTAATAAATTAAATAATTAATGGTTTGGTCTGATCTGACGGCTTTTGCAAGACAATCATGCCGGATGTCCTGTCTGAACCAGGCGAGTCTCCTCGATTTTACTGCAGCTAGTTGTGGATCTTGTGGTCCAACTTTCGTTCCCGTTGTTGTCCGCACATCACCGTTTGTCCTCCGTTCTCGGTAAGAGATAGCTAGTAATGTTTTGAGCTTTTTTCATCGTAGACTTTGTGATCTCTTTTTCTGTTTCAGCCAGGTGTGTCTATGGTTCACAGACATAGAAAGATGGAAAGGATAAGGAATTTGCTTATTTTAAATTTGATTTGGAAGCATATATCGATGCTGTTCCAAATTTGGCTAAGTTTGGACTTGGCGATTTTTTGTTTTATCATTCTAGCCTTAATTTCATGAGACGACGTTCCTTCCTTTGCTATCAGTGAGTCAAGATATTTAAAATCGAGGACCTTTTCTAGTTTCCTATTGTTCGTGGTTATTTTGTTTGACTTCTTTTGGTGGTGCTGACGATGACTTTTGACTTTTCTGTGCTCGTATCTATTCCAAATGATGAATCACCGTTGTTCAGTTTGGTGGTTAGGCCGTGTGGTTCATCATTGGAATGTCCTCTTTCAAGCTTGCCTACATCGTACGTAGTCCCACAATGTTAATGCTTACCGTAAAATGAGCCTTAGCCAGGATTTATCAACATTTTCCTGAATTGTTTGGAGTCCTTTCATGGCTTCATATTCTTTTGGTTCCTTTTATCCTGAGACTGGAAAGCCCATTTGTCCTCTGTGTAATAGACTACTGATTCAGTTGACACAATAATGCTCTTGCATAGGGATGAGATATATTACGGTACAGATACGATAATAAGATGGAACCAAAACTGTATTTTTCTCTCCCTAATTATTTACCAGATAGGGCGTATTGTGTTATGGTTTGAGATAGTATTAATGACTGTGTATTGCATTAAAATGAATTGACATTTCTGCTTTATTTATCATCTTATTCTAATTTTCCCTCCCGCTCTGCCCTCATCTGGTTTAGTCTTTGTCAATTGCTTACAGTATTAGATTACGTGCACATCTTTTTTTCTCCCTATCTTACTTTAGAAAAATAGTACACAATTCTTCTTTAAACTAAAATTCTAGGGGATGCACTTTTTTTGGTTTTTGTTGCACACAGGTATCTAGATCCCAAAAACACCCAGGGCTTTGCTCTCAAAAAGGACAGAAAGTTCGAAAAAGGAATGTGGGTGAAGTCTGTGGACTGTGGGGGTCAAGGTGTTGAAAGTATCCAGGATTGTTCCTTAACAATATACACTTCGGATGACGAAAAGTGCTCCTCTGACCAAGAAGCCTATGCTGCCTGCTTTAAAGAAAATGAGGGTAAGATCGTTATGACAATCTGTGTCTCCAACTTCAGTAGTGTGTGTGTTGAATTTTTCTTGTACTATTCTGGTATTGGCATTTGTCTTGATTTGGAGGAAATAAATGTAACTGTTAAGTAACACTTATATTATGGGTATGCAAGGCTTATTTTTCAGTGTAACGTATAATGGTATTACGGTCATCTTATTGATTATAATTTTAAAATACCTTTGTATTCTATAAGATGAGATAAGATAACCATTTTAAAATCTCAAATAGAGAATTTTTATTTTTTTGTATGGTAAATACATACACGCACTGCACATGCTCTTGACAACACACACACACACACACACACACACACACACACACACACACACACACATGTCATACACATGTATAATATCAAAGAGAATAATATAATACTAGAGCTCGCGACAGTGACGTCACATGACATGTCAGTCATGTGGGCCTTCTTTTCCTTGATCGGTATGGCCAGTGCGCCCCCATTTACGTTAACGATCTGAGCCCCCACCCTGCTCCCACGAGCTCTAATAAAACATCGCTCTTCCCAACACGTCAGTGCAAGCTTTAGATTTTCTCTCAAGACGGTCGAGATGTCTTCACGTGAGTCTTGAAAAGTACTCACTCGTCTGATGGACTGCGCTCAGCGTCCCAGGGTGGGCACACGCAGCCCTTGTTCTTTTACGTGGGTGACATCACTACCACAAGCTCTAGTATAACCTCTTATTGACTGGGTATAAAATATAGTCTTTTAAGTCTTTACGCTTTTCCTTTCTTGTGAGTAATACTAAGTACAATAAAAAAAAAAGTAGGCAAAGCTATAAAAATAACAGTTTGTTTGTTTGTTTAGTATAGGGTTTTACGGCGCTCGCAACTGCATAAGGTCATATGAGCGCGCGGGACACACCTAATACTTTTTCGTTGGTAGGAAATTTTGAATTTTGTCCGGGTGGCGGCCGAAGCCTACTCTTATCGATTTTAGACCACCAAGGGATCTTTAACGTGCGCAACTTGCACACGGGCCCTCCGAGATTTTTGGCCCTTGTCCGAGAAGGCTAGGTGTAGATCTTTCCTACCAGAAGATCAGGGGTGTGGCAGAAAGACAGCAGTTAGGAGGAGCCAAGGAGTAGCAGTAGAAAGTGAGGGGGTGGGGGGCAGAAAGTGGAAATGAAAGCAGACAAAAGAACTCTGTTAGAGATCAGGAAAGGATGTGAAAGGAGACACTTTTAGAGAAGAAAATATTTTGGTCGCTACCCGGAATCGAACCCGGGACCTTTGAATGAGAGGCCAACACCTTAACCTCTAGGCCACGAGAGCCCCCAAATAACAGTTTGGTGCTTAGATTAGTGTTCACAGCACCAATTTTAAGAAATAGGAAGTTGGCCTTTACTCCGACCAATCAAGTTTTTACTCCTGTTGCTTCCATTTTTTTTTCTTTCCCTGTTCTTTTTACTTTCTTTCTTAATAAAAAAAAACCCCACAAATACAACATTATTTCTAACAATTAATGTCTGATATTCTACATAATTTATTGGGTGTTTGGTGTTGGCACTGATCTTCTTTCCTATGTTCGCTATATTATTGATGTTGTGAAGCACAGCGAAAGAGAGGAGAGAACTGTACAGCTTTCCATTTTATATAAATATATCTGCCCAAACTTAATTTCTGTTGTTTAGAAATGTTACAATCATAACATGGAATTCTGAGAGTAATTAAGCTTTCAAAGGTTGCTGTGTAAAAAGTTTCTATTTTTTTTTCAGTCCATTTCGAATGACCTTCATTTTTAAAAAAGCCTTTGCTGCATAATTATATTGTTATTTATTTCTCAAATAACTGATGACATATTAAAAGCATCTGATTAAGTTCTATCTTATTTGTCCAAGACATTAGTTGCATTCCCTTCTGAATATTGTGAATAGTCAACGAAAAACGCTGTGGGAAAAATACAGTATATTAAAAATTCTTGAAGAAATCCAAGGAGTAAACCTATGGTTCCCACAGTCTGTGAAAAATATTCACAAAACACTGGAAGCTGTTTTTAGTTTGTTTTGTGACAGTGAGAATTAATTCAAAGTATGCAGCTCTTAGCCAAGATATTGGACAAAAACAAAAAATACTTTTTGTTTTTTTTTAAAGTTTGTATAGTAGCTTTTGCGATGGAAACTTTTCCTTTAGACTGATGGTATCATGATCTCTTTACAAATGTTATATGTTATGGTTTGGTAAGTTGTTCATGCTAAAAACACTAGGTATTATGAGAGAACTAAAAGCAATATTTGTTTCTGAACTGTTCAAGGGGCGGGTCAATTTAGCAGAAACATGTTGTTACAGTTCATCCTGTTGAAATGATATATCTGTTTCTTTCCTTCTAATCCCGGGTCTTAATAAATAGTGCCCGAGCTTGGCATGGATGTGAAGACGTCCAGTTTGCAATATGACGCTGGCTACATCACCGTGACCAGGCTGGACAAAGAAGGATATTTCTGCCCCAAATTTCACTACAGTGACTATGAGGCAAACAAGTTATGCAGTATTTTGCCAGGAAACTTTACTGGTGGAGTGGTAAGAAATAAAGATTGGTCACACGGCAGCATGGTGAAAAAATGTAAGGCGTAATTGTGTTTTTGCAAACAAATCGATCTAAATTTTTAAAATCACAACCAAAACACGTTTTAATTTTTATTTATTTTGAGCCTATTTTGATGTTTTTGTCTTTCTAAGAAATGGGGCCTTGAAGAGAGTGATTACATTAAAGAAGGTTCTTACAATGAAGATGGTGAGATCCATAATGACAATAATGATATCAGAACGAAAACAATCAACGGTCACTTTTGGCATGCTTTGAATTGACATTTTATTCATCAAAATAATATAGTTGACATTTGTGTTGACCTTATTTCGGTTTTCTTCATGTTCTCAATTTCCACATTTCATTTCCCATGTCTGGTCTGTCTGTCAATCTGTCGCCTTTTCTCCCTCCCTCCCTATATATATATATATATATATATATATATATATATATATATATATATATATATATATATATATATATCTCTTTCGCTCTCTCTCTCTCGGTGTTTGTTGTGTTTAAGATAGTCACTGCAAACCAAATTCTCGTAGAAGAGAATTTCCCGTAGAAGAAAAAAATGACTCTAAAATGGCAACCCTAAAAAAACGACATACATGTTCAAAGTATTGATATGTGTCTTGCGAGTGGTTTGACAGAATATTCAGCCCAGTATATTCCTGTACAACATTGTATTCTATCAATTTTAATAGTAACAGCTGCGGGTTATTCTGAGAACATCTGTATATTCACAGGTTCTGGATAAAGCCCTGCTGTCTCGGCCGGATCAGTTCTCATCCTTGTGGGCGGGTAGTTTGTTGTGCCCTCACGAGCCCCTTCAGATAAGGACCTGTGAACAAGACTGGATGAACCAAAATATGTGAGTTATTCATCTTCAGTTTTATATTAGTCCATATTTCTAGTATGCACTAGTTTCCAGTGGTTAGGGTTTTTGTTTTTGTTTTGTTTGTTTGTTTGTTGTTTTTAAAAATCTTAAGTAATTCTGAAATCAGCTGTTCAGATTTATTGAATTTTTGTCGCAAAATATCTAAACTTTAAAGAACACACACACACACACACACACACACACACACACACACACACACACACACACGCACACATACACACACATATATATGTGAGGCAGCGTGGTGGAATCAGGCTCTCGTCCAAATAATCAAAATGAAGAAACTTGCATTTTTCCGCAGGTTTATAAATTTTTATTAAATTTTTGTTTTTTTGGCTCAACACCTTTCATACACATTAAAAAACTAATTTATGTGTGGATTTTTCGGAAAAACGTTGATTAAAGGCACAGAAAATGTAAATTTTCAGTTACCACGGACTCATAAGCTAAGGAAATAACTAACCTTTGGCGGCCATTTTCTCACTAATATTACCTCTGAAAACAGGTGACCCCAACATCCTTCTTTCGTTAACATCTCGACTTGTATTCAAGATGAATGGATACTTTTTTATCCAAATAAAGACAAGTGAACAAGCTTTAAGAGGATACCAATAACTCTACATGCCCAAAAATTGACGAGAGCCTGATTCCACCACGCTGCCTCACACAGTCAAACCTGCCCTGACTGCCACCTCTATAAGACGGCCACCTGTGCAAACAGCCACTTTCCATTTACCCCCTTGCGTTTTTTCTATATAATTTAACCGTGTAAAACGGACACCTGTCCAACGCGGCCGCGGCCACCAGATTTTAACACACAATCCATATCACACTAAGCAATAACCCCTGTCTTAGACGGCCACCTCAGAAGCTCCAGTACGTTTTGTCATAAATTGTGCATTGACCCCTGGCGTTGTGGGCGAGCCGTCATAATCTAATCACCTGTCGTTGTTGTTAGGTAGTCCCTCCAACCGATCATGTTGCGTAGGCCCCTCCCATTGTTGACCAATAGCTACCACTTTTCAGCTGCTGGTGAGGTAAGCGTGTGATCCCTCAAAACCCATAAGCCCCGCCCAGAACTCATACACTAATCGTAAGTGAGATGAGTGGTCACTCCAGTCTGTAACAAAGAAACAAAGGACGTCAACATGAACTTGTGACAGAAGCGTCGCTCGTTCTCCGAGTGGTGGCGACCCATATGTTTGTTTTATCATGGCACTCGGTCTTCCTCGTCTGATACATTTCGTTTTATTGTCACCCTTGCGCAAAATCAGGAACAAAATACAAATTACGAACAAAATACAAACCACCACCACTAACAACAAAAAACAGCAACAATGCGGCTACTTTTGATTGGGACCTCAGATGGGAATGGTTCATTTTCTTTATCTGGATCAGTCCTGCCTAAGACGACAACCTGTCTTATACGGCCACTTTTCTCCTTGACAATGGGTGGCCGTCTTACACAGGTTTGACTGTATATATATATATATATATATATATATATATATATATATATATATATATATGTATGTATATTTAAGACCATTAAAAATGTAACACCTCGTTTGTAGTGTTTGTACACGTCTTGTCAAATGAAGATAGATTAAAAGAAGTGTTTATTGAAGTGTATTCATTTTCCAACCCATGTGGACCATTTTAATCACATTCAATACAATGTCTTTCTTCTCTCGGAGAACCACCTTTAGACAAATTTACGGATAAACACTAATCGAAACTAAATAAAGTTCTCTCACCCAAAAGTAAATTGTATGGCCATCTCTACAGACCGACACACGTCTTTACATGGAATTTATCACATTTTCAACCTTTTGTTAAGAAATTCTGTTCCACTTTTGCATTTTGCCTCAGGGCGACCTCCAATTGCTGCAGATTGACAAAACCACCTCTTGCACTCATTTTGCGATTTAGCATAATATTATTATGTGCACGGCTAGTGATATGTCCGGTGCGAACACTAACCAGTCCATGACATCCATGTTGTGATCTTCCAGAAACCTAGCAAAGTGCTAAAAGTGGGATACTTGCTTGGTGTATTTACTGAACACTTACGTCATTTCGATACCATAATGTGCTTGCGTTTCTTTCGTAATGCCTAGATGTAGCCAAATGCTGCAGTGTTGTTTGTCACAAACTTGACTCCCGCGCAAAAGTTTGAAGGTCGCCACAAACCAGTAGAAGTCTGGTTTTTTTTACCCACTTGGAAACTTTCCTAACAGCCAGAGTTGCTCAAGGAGACCAAGCAAATAGTCCAACTTAAAACAGGCCCTTTTCCGTTTCCAATATAAAAAGTCCCCAAAACAACCAACAACAACAAAAATGTTTTTGCGAAGAATAGACACATAATGCTGTGATGCTTAAAGTTTTTGTTCACGACAGTACACACGCGATGTGATATAATTGACAGCATGTTGGTTATAAATTATCCACCTATAAGGTGAGAAGAAAATATGAGATATTTTAAAATTAAAATACTATTTCTTTTCCCAGGACGGACCACAGTGTATCCCCTAGTCCGTCAAGCTGCATCGAACCGGTTGCCTGCTTCAAACTGAATGGTACGTCTTCAGTTGCTTATTTTGTACGGCTCAGATTCATTTTTCATCAGCTTTGATGCCCTTGTTTTAAAAAAAAATTGATCTAAGTCTTTGAGGGGCTGAATCAGTACATCATGTTTTGAACTTGGCCAGTCTCAATAATGTTATTTCTCGTCTTACCTGTGTGGGTCATGGATATATTTTATGTATTGTACACAGTGCCTTTGTCGCTCAAGTTCAGAACGTTACATTCTTACTGCATACTCGAAGAGAAACACTGATCAATGGTTTTAAGTCATCATCATCATCCGGTGCCTTGCCGACTGGCGTGGGCGATCACGGACCTCCACTTCCATCTGTCTTTCGAAGCAGCAATGGCGTCTGTTGTTCTTGCTGCTCCCAGCCATGTTATCATCTTGTCCAGTATCTTTTCCCTCTGTCTGCCTCTACCTCTCTTTCCATCAAACTTTCCGGTTTTAAGTAAGAGTATCAATAACTTTGATTAATGCTTTTGAACTGTAGGAAGTGATAATTTATCATTCAAACACATTTAAAAAACCCAAATGTCTTCACCGTATAAGTGGCTAGCCTTCGTTGTGCAGTTTGTTTGAACTTCTGTCAAAACTGAAAAGTTTGAATTTTGACTCAGTGTAGGTTCTTAACATTTTTCTTCTTTCATGGCACATTTCCGTTCAGTACAGTGTCTTGTTGGGCGGGAAAATAGTATTTCTTTAGTGGACCAGCAAAGAACGAAAACAGTGATGTAAACTACCCCAAATATCTTGGAAGTGTTTTCTTTTCCCTTTCGTTTCAGTTCGCTTGCACACGCCCCTGCAGAACAGTGGAGTTCTCCTTGTGTATGATGGGCAGCGATGGGTCAGCGTTTGTACTGACAACTTTATTCCCAGCTATGGCGGGAAACTCTGCCAACAGATGGGCTTTGGCTGTGGTAGAATGTCCCCGGGGACCACGCTAGGTTACAGTTTCTTTACAGCTCAGTTTATCTGTTCCCGAACGCCAGATGGAGGCTGCACGTTTGTACGGCGAAATCCCCCCTATCCAAAATGTAAAGAGCACATTCTATTAAACTGCTCTAACGAATGTGATAATGAATCAACGAATTGAATGTATGTTCGATCTATGGCAATGGTATAAAAACAACTTTTCCTCCCCTCAGTCACTTTTACAGAGTTTCCTCATTTATGTGATTTATCATAAAATCAATTTCGCCCTTTAATATATTTTAAGGACTTTCATTTATCTTTTTCATTCTTTTCTTTCCTACAGTGGTTTTGTTCACACAAAGGTAATCCTGCACCTGAAAAGATGTATTGACCTGAGGAATTTTTATCAATATGCCAATTTTTCAATGATTTTCTAATTGGAAATATGCTTTGATTGGTACAGATTTATTGTTCATAGCTTATTCTTGGAAATACTTTGAAATTGTACAAATAAGAAAGAGCACATGACTGATACAGTTTAGTACTTGGCTATGCACTTCTTTCTCAATTGATTAAGAAAGTAGTTAAAAGCTGGAAATATTATTTCTGGCACTTTCTGAGTATGGCATGTTATTTATTTTAATGGTTTGACCACATTCCTGAATTGCTTGATTTTGACTTGTTGTGTCTGTCATGATTTGGCAATTTTTGTGTGAACTGATATGTTGCTGCTATTTGTCATGTCTCATCACACTTCCTTTGTCTGTGGTCCGTTTCTGGAGCTCACAATTCACATGAATGTCATGACAAACTCATAGACAATAGCAGGGGATTCCACAATGATAATAATCACAGCAGATGTATAATGTTATATTTCTTTAAAGCTAAATACCCCTCTCGATAATCTCTGCAGTAAACTAGTCATCCCTTCTTTCCAATAGACTCTTTTCCCTTGTCTCTCTTTTTTGACTCTCTCAATATTTCCTCCCTTCTGTCTCCCATAGTGTTCATGAACAACACACAAATGAAATTTGTTGAACTAATTGCACATGACTAATCATGGCGTCAAATAATTCACCAGTCTGTCTCGTGCCTGAATACCCAAAGCCTTGAGTTTCCACTAAATGTATACTTCAATTCCCCATTCTTAAATGTCGCAAAGATGTCTGTCGCGCATACTAACACGACGTCCACCCAGAATGGCCACACACAGAGTTGAGACCCTGGATGTGCATAAGTTCTGAATGGATGTCAAAAGTTTACTTTATCAGAGTTTCCTAAACCCTGCTATATTTCTTTTTGTCTTGGAATTATAAGCTCTTGTACAGGCAGGATGCCACGAAAGTCGTGCACAATTCTAGTTTTTTAAAAAAATCATCTTGTGATGATATCAATATAATAAATGTTGAAATTAAGTTCAATCGGCAGCAAAACAAGTATCTACTCTCTCAAGAACGATGTCTTTTACACGCCTGAATGTTTCAGGGGTGATCTTTTTTCACTCTCTATTTATTGCAGCCTTCAAAATATCAGTTTTCGTATTTAAAAGTTTTCAGAATGGTGTTCAACTTTTGGGACTCCCTGTATATTCATACAGCTAATTCGGCTTTTCCTTATAATTATGTACACTATTACAACATGCTTCGCCTCTTTATAATGAAAACCTATTGTGGAGTGTAGTTTTGGGGAGGTTTTTTTAGCCTTTCATGTTATAACCTATATACTCTATTGTACTTTCTGCTGTATCCTACTTTTTATGTTGCTCTGCTTTTAAACAAAAAACTTACTTTAAGATTTTTATAAGCACTTTAGGACAGATCTGGCTTTAGTTTTTTAAAACCATGATAAAATTGTCCACTGCATTTTTGCACATTTTCTAAAACTATGTTGGTTTACAATAAAATACTCTGTTTTATGCAATTGATTTTTTGTTGCTTTTGCTGTTTTTATTTCTTTGTTTTTTAGAATAGTCAATGATCTTAAGAACGTTATTGTTCAACAACAACAACAACAACAACAACAACAACAACAACAAACAACAACAACAACAACAATAACAACAACAAAAGATAGGTTTTTCATAGTTACACTTATTGTATGTTTGTGGTTGTAAGTTTGTGTCTCATGAAATATATTGCTAAGCTGAGAGAGAGAGAGAGAGAGAGAGAGAGAGAGAGAGAGAGAGAGAGAGAGAGAGAGAGAGAGAGAGAGAGAGAGACTTGAAACTCCTCAAAATAATCCATGTGCAACAACGACTTGCTCAAATGGGATTCAGACCACGGCCATTTGCACCACCTCCCAGCGTGGTACCAACCGAGCTAAGTGTGCATGTGTGTAGCTCACATATATATAGTGCGCACACGTATGTGTGCGTGTGCGCGCGCGTGCACTGCGTGTGTGTGCGTGTGTGTAGTGTGTGTGTGTGAACCTTTCGCACCATTTGATTTTTATTTCGGAAGGGAGGGGGGTCCCTTGAGCAAACATCATCTTTATAAGAGCCACTACAAAGCACACAAGGTATCAGACTTGTCCAATGTCTCAAGCGAGTCACGAGGCAAGCGATCGCTGTACCTCTCTGAAATATAGACTTCAACATAAGTTAAGGACCACTCGCAAACACTACGAGTGGTCTTCTTGGGTCGACCTGCACGTAGGCTTTCTTGGACTGATCCAGTGGCTTGATGGCGCTGTCTCAAGCAGACAATGATATAGTCTGACACTGCAAGCCTTCTGACATGTTCTAGGTCTCCAACTCCATCCTGCAGTCATGCCATAGCTCTGGCACGATCAAAGCCTCTCAGCTTTCGCCTTGGTGGCATGTTGATGCGATACTGGATTTTGCGCAAACGGCGGCTTATATTGCCGCCAAAGTGAGCTGAGTTCGAGACTGTGCATCCGTTTATGACGTGCACCAGAAATTTTAACTGATGAATGTCCGTGGTATCGCACACAAGTCGATAAAAAACAGTAAATTTTGCTTAAATTCCCCGAGGATTTCCGTGTTGCACTGTTGTTTTTGCCCCTTTAGGAAGCGTTGCAGTACGCATAGGTAACCCATTCACACTCTCAGAGCAACACATTTTGAAACATTCCTTGCTGTCTTTATTTTTCGGATTTAAAAAAAATCAAGGCTGTCTGTCAAGGTGGTCCTTAACTTATGTTGAAGTCTGTAGGAGCGCAACCTCCACATCTACTGCAACAATATGTTACATTATGTTAACCTTACAATTCTGCGTTCATTTTCTGTGTACGAGCATAATGTTTTGTACTATTGTATGACATCAGAACATTCTGCGTTCATCTACTGAGTGCTAGTCGTAGCATGGGCTTGTTTTTGGATACCCCCCGAATTGTTGTTACGATCTTTTCTCCCGCTAGATGATACAACATTACCGATTTATCACCCGGAGCCATGTCGATAGAGTGAGGGAGCAGACTTGCCTTTTACCTTTACGTGAAAGGACTTCACGGGGTAGGAGTGGGTG
>NW_004798141.1:150571-152302 GCF_000002075.1 Aplysia californica
CCCCTCCCCTTCCCCACTATGCACCCCGAGCACACCTTTTTGCTTTGCAGGTAGAAAGAAATCCATGAACTTAGCAAGAATGCTAAAGAAATATGATAACAAAGCATGTGTGTGCAAATATCTGTTCTTTCCAACTATGGACATAACAATTCTCTCAATTGGTCTGCGGTATGGTGGTAGTTAGGAAGCTCGGTGGAGTGGCCTGCTCCTTGTGTTTCATTTCTGTGGCGCTATATTGTCCATTTTGGATAATCACTAAAAACAGTGAAAAGAAAATACACACAATAGAAATGTGGTTTCTCAGGAGACTGTTATGAATTTATAAATGAGCTATAATTTTTTTCGACGTTTACAGACGAAAATGAACAAGCTATAGCACACGAAACAAAATATGTGATCCACGATGCGTGTGGTTAGTGGGCTCCTGATTGTGTGATCTGCTCCTTCAGCAATACGTCTTCTCTTGTCCTCTTTTTTACTAGCGAAACGTCGCCGTTATCAAGCTCAATCGAAACAGACTACAAATTGTCTAACCTCCAATATTAAGGACTAAAAAAACCCTATGTTTTGACATCCTATTCTCAACTCAGCCAGGAAAGATTGGGTAACTGCTCTGGGCGCCATGCTAGGGTATGCCCGGCGGGGCATGGCTGCCGTCCTCTTTCAAAATACAGTATATGCAGTTTTGACAATCTTACTGGAAAGCCAAAAACTGTTACCAATAAAACATTGGCCTTAACGATAATAAGGAAATTATTATCAAAGTTGTATTCTTAGAAATGTTGACTTTGGATGGTTGGAAACAATTCATTTTCTTGGAAACAATATCCGGTTTCTTTTGGCTCTCCTGTAAAATAGTAAAAACTGCATGTACTGTATTTTTTAATGACGGCAGTTGGATCGTGTAACACAACACTAAACCTCAGACACAGTGGGCCCAAGCATCTTATAAAAGAAGACAAACTGCTACAAAGGAAAGAAATAAATAATGTTTAGCCAAACGATGCTTTGGCTTTCAGCCCTCGTATGCTTGCTCCATTTAAGCAATGCTTTCTTTTTTGGAAGTTAGTATAACAGCTTGCAATTGGAATTTTTAAAAATCTTAGATCAATTTTGTGTGTGTGTGTGTGTGTGTGTGGAAAGGAGGGGGGGGGGCATTTTTTGAGCAATCGCGGACTACAAACCCTAGCTCAGGGGGTATAATAATTACTTCTTTGAGTCCAAAAAAACATTTCTGTGCTGGATGTGGGAAGAGCATCGTTTTCCGCTTCTTTAAAGTACGTTATTGTATTTTGTGTGAATGTAGACTACTGGTCCTTGCTATTCGTCGACGACGTATTTTTATTAAATTATGCTAAAAAAAAACCGAAAAAACCCCCCAACACATTTTATGTCAATACCTTTTTATACGCTTTGTAACGTCTGCCATTTCATTTCATCTTGCAGTTGAAATTCATATTTATTCTCTGTTTTCCAGATAACAAATGGAATGATCTGAGAGGTAAGGAGCTTTGCTTGAGTGTTTTGGTTTTGTTGAAATGATAAGAGTAAAATAAATTGCTCTTCCAAAGGGTGAAATGCTAGGTCACTTGAAGGATAATTTGGCAAGATATAACATCCGTGAATGCGAGGAAAATTCTCAGTACCCTCGAACTTGAAGTGACAATGGATCGTTATCGCGAGTTTTGCAACCGGCTCATTGGTGATTTCGTGAATGTCTACTTATATATA
>NW_004798141.1:155419-160713 GCF_000002075.1 Aplysia californica
ATAGATAGATAGATAGATAGATAGATAGATAGATAGATAGATAGATAGATAGATAAATAGATGAACAGATAGACATGTGCTTTTGTGTCTAAGCAGGCGAGCAGGCAATTGGGTAGGCACAAAGGCAGGTAAGGGAGTAAGCGAGTGAGTAGAGAAGTAAGTAGATAGGTGGAACAGGAGGCTGGAACAAAGCTTTCTGTAATACTACATGTGTACATGTTTGGTAGCTGGGCTTTGTTTGAAAAATAAAACATTACAGATGTGATGTGTCGTTGACTTACGGTGTGTTTTAGATCTCATTATTGATATTCTTGTTCGAGAAAGAAGAAAGTGCTTCACAGAAGACATTTCAATCATCGTTATTGGCGGGACTTTATGATAAAATCACCAGTTCCCTGCTCACATGCTTCTCTGTGTATCTTTTAAATTAATGATTTATATTTTGGTCTAAAAAGCATCTCAGTCAACGTCCGTAGAGTTTGAAATAGCTGCTTTGTCACGTATACACTGTTTTCATCATCTTTCTTTGTTGTTAAAAATTGTGTGTTTTGTCAGAGAGTCCTACATTTGATGTTGTGATAACGCTGTCAAGCCCGCACAAAAGAAAAGAACCTCACCACACAGAAGATAGGGCTGAGAGGAATTGATCTAGGAACGAATGGGGAAATCAAGCTACTCTAGGTTAAAATCTTAACCTTCAATGTACTTAACAAGTCAATATCATATGGACTATAGTCTTCGTTTGGTTCGTTCGTGCACAAAAAGATGGCCAACTTGAGTAAATGGTAGACAGACCGCAAGGATAAAAGTTACGGAACAGCGAATAATCAGGAGAACAGAAAACAGGTAGGCTAGGCAAATAAACAGGCGAAAGAATAAACACAGAAGTAGTTGAGACAATGGTGACAAGTGAAAAAGTACGTTGAGACTATTAAGCCCAATAAATATGATAACACAAAGGAATTTAGATATAAAATCCATTAGAGACCACGAACCAAGAGGTTCGAAAAACGTTCAGATTCAAACAGTGTCTGTTATATTCCTGTTTATTTCATAAAAGCAGAGTAAACATGGAAAGCATGCGAGTCTCTTGTCTGGTTTGAGTATTGTGAAACATTTAGCGGTGAGAAGAGGCTGCATAACAGAACGAAGGAAAGTTCTGTAGAACTTCTGAAATCAGTAAATCAGAAAATTCTTCAAAGGGTCAACATGAGAAGACGAGTAACTAAATGAGATTAAAATAACAATTTAGTACAAGATTTAATAGACACACGTTTAAATTTTTAAAAAAATAGATAAATAAAATATTAAGAAAATGAGTAAATGAACCAAAAGACTCGTGGTTCGAACAATAGAGCCAGCATCCCCACATGTAGAGCTGAACTGCATTGCTGAAAGGTTGCTTTTACTGGCATCTCCATCATGGGTCTTTGTGCACGATGTTGTCAGTGTACAGTCCACTGCTATGAGGTGAACGAAGAATAATATCCTAAGCTTTGTTCATGTTGATTGTGTATTATAGGAACCTTTCTACTATTAGTTTAAGTAAGTTTCTGTTTTATTATTACATGCCATCCCTTCTGTATCCAATGTCATTGTAACCAAGATAACCGTTATCCCGGTTGGGATCCTTTCTTCCGTATGCAGTATTTCCTTTTCTATCAATCACTTCTGTACCCTTTGGGTATTGTTTTCTGTCGGGAACATAGTTAGGGTTGCTTTTGTAGAAATCAAGTTCAGATCTGTAATATTTGCCATAGCTTGATGCTTCGCTTACTTTGTCGTCAATACTGTTTTCTCCGTTACTTTTCTGATAGTAAACCCTTCTGTCATCGTTACCGTGTGCGTTGTTACCATAACCATTGTAACGTTGATTGCCATAGTATCCATCGTTATAGACACCGCTGTTGCCATAGATACCATCACTATGGCGCTGTCCAGCCCGGTAGGAGAGGAAGGTGGGAAGAACCGACGGACGTGCGACTATGGGGTGTTGAATGTAAAACCTAAAGACACATAGATCAGGGGTATATTATGCTAAAGTGATGGTGGGCTTGAACAAAAAAGTCATTCAAAGAAACACAACATAACAAATAAAAGAGTGTGCGTCCGTGAATGCATTATTTGTAATGTCTATCATTGTTGAAGATAAAGTCGTGATGTTGATGACAATGATTGCTGAAATGGAGACAATATTGATGCCATTGCTGAATACTCGTATTTTCATAATCAAAACCCCCAGCCTGATTGTAAAGTAGCAATCAAGTTCAAGTGTCTAATTAAAATGGTATCCCCCAGGGGCCCTAACTTCTCACGACAGTACATGGTTTTATCGCCACCATAAATACTATCAAGTTATTCCAGAGGCGGGATTTTCAAATTAACGTCTGTCTCCGATAGGACCGAACAATAGAGCCTTGAAAACACCATAGAATGACCAGAATTCAAGAACAATCAGTCTGGGATTCGAATCAGGGCCTTCCTCTCCGTAGTCCAGCTTGATACCAACCGAGCTAACGGAGTGCCCCAAACTGCTTTTTCTATAACAACAATAACTGTATTTATATAGCGTATAGGCATGCTCTACTGCATATATGCGTTTTACAACTGTAGGCCCATAAGTCCTTGAACACTCAGAATCATTCTCGGATTCCAGGGAATCATACATTGTGAAAAGCTTATCAAACACCCAAACACTAACAAACTGACAAGATCTTTCGCCGTCTGAAGCCGGGTAGTGATTTCCACCTTGGTGAAGCATGGAAAATTCGTGGAAAATGCTATAACTCCTCCTCCTCTACCTAATCCTCCTCCATATGTTCTTCCTCCTCCTGCTCCGACTGCTGCTGCCCTCTCCCGCTACCTAGATCTATCCTCCCTTCTCCTCCTCATCCTACTCTTTATTATCATCGCAGCAGGAGCATTATTGCTATCGTTAATGTTGCTACCATAGCTATCTTTGTCATTATGACAATTTATTGAAAAGGGTTCTACACTATAATTATTCGGTATTTGTGACAACGACAATTATGGCATCACACTTGTTATAAAAAAGGGAATAAATCACTCACTTTGTAGGATCGTAGAGACCTATTCTTTCATCGTTGTAAAAAACTGTTGCGTGGACAGATGCTGTCAAGGTCAAACAGACCACAGCCGCTGCAAACATGTTCTGTGGACAAAAGTAGAGAAAAAAAACTGACGAAGGCTCTTGAAAAAGAAATAAACATGTGAAAAGTGCATTTCTAGGGGCTGACAACGCTTTAATGATCGTCGCCATGGCTGATGCCTTCAGTGATCATTCAGAAGAAAACAAGGTTCAAAGAACAAAGCGACTAACGAGGAGAATAAGAGGACAAGAAAAGGATGACGATTTAGTGGAAATGCATAATGATTCCCAATTCAACTTTGTTTTATAAGCTTGTTCACTTTCATCTGACAGCGGTTAAAACAAGATAAAATGAAATCGCTCAGTTCAATCTTCTCAGATCTTTGCATACAGGTCTGAAAGCTGGATGACCAGCAGAATCTAAAAGCCCGTTCATAAAGGTCGCTGCAAACTAACGTTCCGACACATTTTCTTGGATGTAAGACTAACGAAGAAGAAAAAAAAAGAGATTTAAAGTATACACCTCACACATTTAAAAGTTGACATACGAGGGGCATACCAACAGTTTTTACCTGATCATGAAGGAATAAAGGTAGAAAGCTGAAATTTGGCACTAAGCTTAGTCTTTCTCTATGTAGTCGCCTCCCACAGTTACACATATTTGCCATCAGTGTAAGACCTTGAAAAGACCTTGAAAATAGAGGACCCTCTCTCGTAAAAACATCCTGCTGTTGCTTGCCTTGCAGGAACAAAAAAATTCATTAGAGCCCTGTGCTCAATTTTCTTCATTTGTATTTTGAAACTGGAGAAAAACATGCCTCCATTCACTCACAGTGCGCTGGTGGTTAAACCAGTAATTGGAAATTCACCAAAATTGACATGCCGTCAAGGAAGATGATTGTGGGCTTTCACCCTTCTACCTTTATTCCTTCATGGTCAGGTAAAACACTTTTGGTATGCCCTTCGTATTTTCTGCAACACCATACTTCAACGTTGTCCTATGAAACAGGATTCAAGAGACAGGGGTGAGTAGTTTTCGAGACTCACGTGGAGCACGTGGAGACGTCTAGACAGCCGGAGAATAGAATCTACAAGCTTATACTGAAATATGGGGGCAGGGTTGTGTCGCTGTTTCAAAATGAGCAATTTATTGGCAAGGCAATTTATTTGAGTGATCCTGTGTATGAACCCAAAGAGCGATTTATAATATAGGACCCAAAGAGAAAAACTATTTTATTGTTGGATCAAGACTTTTTGAACAAATATTTTTGTTTGGTCGTGGCCTGCAGAAATGCCATGCAAAGCTAACGTGGGCATTGGTAAATTCCTAAATGAGCAAGAATGTTTTTTAACGCGGTCAGACAAAAGTGTCTCAATATAAGACGCTACTGATTCTGTTTCCTCGTTTGTTTCTCTCGTACGTCCCATTTTGTCAGATGAATACAAGGCGAAAATTTGACAAATTATTTTTCTCCTCAGTCAGGAAACAAACCCATATCAGGCAAATAATACAGGCAAAGTAGAAAAATGTTCCAAAGACTTACCATTTTGAGAGGTTATCTTTTAGTCCTCGATCTCGTCTGATCTTTCTGCTGTTCACTTATCTTACAAACTTGGAAAGAAAAAAATCCATGAACGCCCAAGTCTCCAAGCTTATATACCCGCACAGGTTATCCTTTCGTCATTTTTAGGAACGTTTCGATTTTTAACCTCAAGAATAATTGTTGTAAGAAACCTTTTCTTTTTTCTTTTTTGATGTTGCAATTTAGACACTCACAACTTCGGACCTTCTGCAGACTATTTCCAACGTTGTCGTTAATGACTTCTAGGTAAATGTCAGCTCGTAATAAGGGAAAAACGGTGGTACGTTGAGGTGAATGGATTTGTGGGGGAGCCTGTGCATTTCCATGTGTACCCGGGGTGTGTTTGATGTAACTGCCAGAAGACTCTATTAGCTTTGAGTTGGCTTCAAATGCAATGAGTAGTCTTTATTTGACTTGCACTTTAGTCCCTCTTTTCTTGATGCTGAGAGAATCAGGGACATAAAGTTGACTCTTCTCTCTCCCCCCCCAACTCTCTCTCTCTCTCTCTCTCTCTCTCTCTCTCTCTCTCTACAGCTTTTTTGTATTGCATCTTTCTCGCTCTCTCTCTCAATTATCTCCGACGCCTGCTGTCCCTTTCAATT
>NW_004798141.1:167638-169705 GCF_000002075.1 Aplysia californica
GCCAGTTGACTAAAAAGGCTGTTCACCACGGATATGTCAAATTTCTCTCAATTAGAACCTTACCAACTGCAAAATGTCTGCCAGCTTCAGACTTTATATTATTACCCAAAATCACCATTTATTTTCCTTTCACTTTGAGTCTCTCAACTTGTAGTTCGCTTTATAAAATTTCCTTAAGGATAACCCCTATGCAATTGAAGTATGTAATCAGACTCACATACTAAAGGCTTTTTCGCAGCAGTGGTAAAAAAGAGGGGGGGGGGTAACACCAAATTTTAGAATGCCAATTTACATAAACGCAAGTCGCAGAAAACCCCCCAATTAGTTTACAAAATACCAAAATAAGTGCTTGGCAAAAGCACTCGGGAGAAATTCGTACTCCAAAGGCGGTCTTTAACAAGAGTGTCCATGAACTCGGTGTGGTATGTAAATCCTTCTTAATTAATTAAGCAGTCAGTTATTTTACATTAGGCTCGCTATGACGTGACGAATTTGAGTTAGTTTCGTATTTCATTCAGCCTTGATTAACCCGAGTCCTGTCTTCTTAAGAGGTCGTTCCTATTAAAATTTTGTTTGGTTTTTCTTTTACAGCGTACAGTAAATGAAAGTAGTATTGCGAGATACAGAGTACTCTTACAAGAATTGTATCTGTATCGACATGGTTGTCGAGTTATTTCGAGCGCGTAAAAAGCATAAACAAAACCTAAATACGTTTCATACCTTAGTGCTAATATACACGTACATTACGCATGTTTCGTTTTGTTTTCCACGCAAGAAAACAAGTAAAAGGAACTATGTATCTGTATAACGAAAAGTGTCGTCAGACAAGGGTGGTGGTGGTAGTAGTGTGTGTGTGTGTGTGAGTGTGTGTTTGTGTGTGTGTGTGTGTGTGTGTGTGTGTGTGTGTGTGTGTTTGTGTGTGTGTTTGTGTGTGTGTATGCGTGTGTGTATGTGTGTGTGTGGTTGTTTTTTCTTGGGATTTTTTTTTTTGGGGGGGAGCGAAAGGGCAGGAGTGAAACATTCAGGTTTCATAACAGTAACAGTCTAGAAGAACGTCAACGTCAATTTAAAATGTACGGAGAAAATACATGTACTGTTGGTTCCCACATTGCTGACTGGCATTTTTTGTCAAATGAAGTGCTGCCTTGTATATGAACTCTCATTAGACAGTCATGTGGACTTGCGCTTGACGTAATTAGTAACGTGCCTACGTGTGGAGAGAATCAGACTTTAAATTGTGGGGGTTTTCTTTGCTGGGTAGTTTTTAACAAAGTGCACTTCAAGAGGGTGCAGTCTATTTTTTAAAAAAAACAACAACAACCAACATTAAAATCTATAAATATTTGCTCTGGCACCAATGAAAACTTAATAGTTGTTTCGCTTATGAAATGGAACAACGTTTGCCAATGCACTTCATAAACAAAATATACAAGTCCTTTAAAAAATAGTTCCAAACTGTTGCCCTGACATTTTTAAAGATGTTTTGTTTTTGCATCTGAAATCGAGTAGCCAGCAATCTTGTACTGTATGCTATCATCTGTTTTGGTGGCGCTTCAATCAGACCTACGACAATCTCACGTAATCTTTTATGAGCTGCTGTTTAGAATACATCCAACAAGATGTTACTTTAGATAGAACGTTGTAACTAAAACTTTGCTAAATGCTTATCATTAAAGCTTGCCAGATAGAAATGCGTTCTAAGTGCAGATAAAAATTCCCCAGTGCACATTCAGGTTTCTTTCAGTATGGAGTGTTTGTTCAGTATGTACTGGAACAGAGGACTTTGCGTTGTAATTGATCTGTACGGGAGTGTATGTTGGTGTGTGTGTGTGTGTGTGTGTATGTGTGTGTGTGTGTGTGTGTGTGTGTGTGTGTGTGTGTGTGTGTGTGTGTGTGTGTGTGTGTGTGTGTGTGTGTGTGTGTGACTCTCTGTACTCAAGCTTGAACTGGAGAGAGAGAGAGAGAGAGAGAGAGAGAGAGAGAGAGAGAGAGAGAGAGAGAGAGATAGAGAGAGAGAGAGAGAGAGAGAGAGAGAGAGAGAGAGAGAGAGAGAGAGAGAGAGTGGGA
>NW_004798141.1:169893-171057 GCF_000002075.1 Aplysia californica
ACAGCGAATTCTCTTACCTCCACGCAGTCTCATCAGCTTCGATGCAGGTGCCCTATTTAATGGAACAAAACCACCTTGAAGAGGAATGCGGATGAGTTTATATACCCCTTACTCACCTAGTCCCGAAGATTTGTTCGGCTCAAGACAAAACACCAAGTCACAAATCAGAAGGAAGAAAATGGCTGAAATCTTCATCCTGGAACATGTAGTATGTAATTAACGAGTTTACTTAGAAGATACACGCGACATCGGAATAAATAACGGGCAGTCCAGTTTATCCTCAGTACCATTGTTCCTAGATCGTGTTTGTCCACAAGATCTCGGTCTTGCCTGAGGAGATAAGAGAGATCGCTGCTCCAAACTTACGCAACCATGTTGCTGCGTTTTTCAGCGACCATCGTAATGGACATGTCCAGTGGTCTCTAGTCTAGTCGTCACGACTTTCCTTTCAGGTCATACGCAACCAATCACTCTTTCTTCTTCTTGAAGTATTAAGGGGGCGGGGTGTGGGCAATTTAAGTTTTATCTTTGGAAACCTTGTTGTGTGCTACAAGAATATGACATTGAACTTGCACATTTGAGGTATTTGCAACCGACAGGCGGATCTTTAACAAGCTAAAAAGTCCCATTTTCAATTTAGATATAAATGTGTTTGCTTAGATAAAATCAGCTAGATGCAAATACACATTTTGTCATGTGAAATCATAGAATAAAATGGGTAACTTAATTTCCAGACCATATAAGACTCCTAGGTAGAGCCTACCTCGAGAGGGTGATTTTATCAGCTTGATTTGGAAAGTGGGTACGTGTAAAGTTGTTTAGCAAGAAATACTTTGCTCATAGCAATAGGCTAATTGATCTGTTCTTAATAACTCGTTCCCTTTTTAAAATTTTTATTTAGAAGAGGTTTTACGGCGCTCGCAACTACATAAGGTCACATGAGTGCCAGCTCGTTCCCATTAAGCACCACAGTATATTTATATTGAAGGAGTCTAGTTACCAGTGTCCTAATTTCTTTTGATAAAACTCGCCATTTCTTATTGTTCTGAAGGTTTCGCCGTATCAGTAGGAATACATAAATCGTTACGGGTATGTCCAACCACTTTCAAATTCCTTATTTTACAGGAGATTGGAAACTTGTTCTCAAAGACCAAACAACCCCCC
>NW_004798141.1:171611-175188 GCF_000002075.1 Aplysia californica
ACCATAGAAAACTGCATCTCCCCTCGACGCTTAAAGGCAACAGAGGATGTAAAAGTAAAAGTAAGTAAGTAACACCAGACTGGGGAAAGGGGGGGGAGGGTGTAATACAACGTTGCGTCGCCTTTTATGTTCATGCAAGTTTCAGTTGAACGTGGACAGGAAAAGATTGGCGTTGTTTGTACTGGTCAATGAAGAAAACAAGAGAGAAATGGATGCACCCGATCAACCAACTGCAAATTCTTCCACTAATGTCTGAATATAAAGAGGGTATAGTGAAATTGAGAGGAGGATCAGACATATACTACGAGGGAGAAGTATCTAATTTCTTTTTAAAATTTCTTATTATTTTTAGAAAATGCTTTACCCTGATGTAGTGAATGGGACATGAAACAAAATAATCAAAGACACCTAAGATGCAGTGGCAACAAGTTGGAACAACTACTCACAGAGTTCGAGAAATTGCTGTATGTCTCTACATGTATGTCGCTCTCTCTCTCTTGCCCTTTTTTAAAAACTCCCAGTGGAGCACAGGCCATCAACAACATTACTCCAGCGAAGCCTGTCCTGAGCATCCTTTTCTATCTGTTTCCATGATGTCCCCGCTTTTTCAATTTCCGCTTGTATCGCTCGCCCCCATGTCCTCCATCTTCCAGAACTGGCAGTCGTGTTGTTTTTGCTGTTTGTTTTTGTAGCTGCTTTTTGTTTTATGGGAAAGGGCTGCTAACCCTTTGCCCAACCGACCTTAGTCGCCTTCTACGACATGCGCGGTACGGATACAGTGGTCCTATTCTTTGCTCCCCTGTCTCTTGGACAGGGCCCCGAGAACCACACGGGTGCTCTACATGTATGTCTGAAGATAAAGTCATTTCAAGAGGTGCCAATTTCAACTTGCCTACTAATTCACTTGATTTGAGTGCACCAAATTTCCTCCTTTGGGGTTATCTCAAAATACTTGTTTACTGCAACATGCCTCAAGAGTTTCAACAATTAAAGAGAAACACTAAGGCCGAAATTCATGTTCTGTGCCAAACCAAGCTTACAAACGTAATGCAACATGTGCTTTCTGAAGAGGGCACAGCTGTGCGATTATCTTCCGTGTGTTTTTGATTCATTTTTTGGGGGGAAGTTGTTCTTCTTTCACCACTTTTGTTATCTTTAAGTCAAGGGAAAGTTTACCGCTCTCTACTCCACGGGACAAACCGACCGATAGACAGATAGGGTGAAAGACAAAACGAGTCGATCAATGTTTTCCACTTGCATATCTATAACAAAAAAGTGCTCTCTGACATGGAACATGCTTTTTCATGCTTGTCGAGTTAAAAACCAACCTGATAAGAATGAACCTATGCATTGCGCCGGATTTGACGAGTAAACTAATCTCATTGTTTGATGTTGTCCGTACTTAATTAAGAAACGTCTGTGCGCTTATGTTAGTTGGACCTGAAAAATAGCCTTAGGATCTTGTATCACCCTGCATGGTACGTTTTGGTTTATTGATTATGCTAATGGTATTATTTTTACAACAACTGTATGTTTGAGGCTTCTTGGTAATGATCGGGCCATCTGCTGATAGAGATTTTAATGCGCATAAGAATTTACAATTCATTACTAGATTTCGCTGTAATTAACTAAGATATTTCCAGACGCTTCCAGTAATTTTCGTTCTCTCTCTCTCTCTCTCTCTCTCTCTCTCTCTCTCTCTCTCTCTCTCTCTCTCTCTCTCTCTCTCTCTCTCTCTCTCT
This sequence comes from Aplysia californica, assembly GCF_000002075.1. NCBI lineage: Eukaryota > Metazoa > Mollusca > Gastropoda > Aplysiida > Aplysiidae > Aplysia > Aplysia californica. The sequence goes on from NW_004798141.1 coordinate 173,354, forward strand.
CTCTCTGCACCCCCCCCTCTCTCTCTCTTTCTCTCTCTCTGCCTCTCTGTCTCACGCTCTCTCTTTCTCTCTCGCTCTCTGTCTGCATACCTGTCTCCCTTCCTCCCCCTCTCTCTCTCTCTCTCTCTCTCTCTCTCTCTCTCTCTCTCTCTCTCACTCTCTCTTTCTTTCTCTTTCTTTCTTTCTTTCTTTCTTCCCCGTTCCACATAGTTCACTCACTCGTTACCTATAGATCGCACATAGCGAAAAATCATATATTATAATATAACATGTATGCTTAATATATAGGCCTTCATACATACATACATACATACATACATACATACATACATACATACATACATACATATATATAGGCTATGAAGTGTGACGTTCAAGAAAAATTGAAAATGTAATCACTTAATCATCATATTAAAGTTAAATATATTGTGCCTCATCTGACACATTAATTTTCCATCTATGAGTCGCCCGGAATATGGTCAATCAAAACTGAACTTAGGAATTAGACTAGGCAACATTGTGAAAAATCAAAGCAACGCTAAAGTGTGTGCGTACGTGTAATAAGGTGCATCAACATTGGTGGAATGAACATGTATTTAATATCAAATGAATCAATAATAGTATTATTGTCTCTGCAATGAACAGCATCTTTTGTTGATATTTTCAAACAGGTTGAAAAACAGAGCAGTCACAAATACAACGCTAAACCTGGTCTTAGCATTACATGTACTCATTAATATTTTGTTTAAGACCATTGGTTTCATGTATACCACGAAACCAGTTTTGCTCATGGACTGTATTTCATGTAGTAAGATTTCGAACATAATCATATGTCAGAGAGGAACAGAGGCCACGAAACTACCATGGTTTTGGTTGGTCTGGGGTGGAACGAACATAACCAACCTCGTGAGAATCACCAAATGGCTTGTTTAGTGGACTACCTCGCGCAAGTGCTGGAACGCCTTATTTTCGCCATAGTACCATTCGAGTAAACATCTCCACGTTTGACAAAGCATTTTCTCACGAGGCCAATGCCACTTAACAATTCTTGGAAAACCAAATCATACCAGAGTGTGGAGTGATCAACCTGTAAATAGTCCCAATAGGTTTGTGAAGTAGCTGAAGAAAAGCGACTTTGCTCCCAATTCTGACCCTTCGTTTGTTACTGTCTGTGACATTCGAGATGAACTCACATATAACTGTATCCAAAAGTTAATACATGAAGAGTCTATGCTCAAAGGGTATATATTTATGTATGTATGTTTGCCATTGTAAAACAAAGTGCCCTTCTGGGACAAATAAAAGTGTAATTTATATATTTATATTTATTTATATAAACCAATGACTCCAGAACAAAATAGTGCATAGCACATTTCGAATGTTAGCGTTTTGTGTAGTATGTGTGACCGACCTGTTTTCCGATCCGTTTGAAACAGAAATATTGTTTATTACAGAGACAAATTTTCCATTTATTTGGTATGCAATATTATACGTCCTTTCCATCAATATAGATGCACTCTAATACACGCGCAAACACATTTTTACGTTTCTTTGATTTCGCTCAATATTGCCATGTCTGTCTTTTTAAGGTAAGTTTTGAATGACCATATATCTCGGACGACACTTAACATAGATGAAATTATATTAATGGGTCAGACGATGAAGAATTCATTTAGCGTTAAATTTCTATACTGCAAATGTGGGTAGAGCAAGCTTTTAACACGATGATTGGGTGATTACGTTTTCAAATTTCTTTTGAGTGTGTGTGTGTGTGTGTGTGTGTGTGTGCGTGTGTCTGTGTGTGTGCGTGTGTTTGTTTATGTGTGTGTGTCTGT
>NW_004798141.1:176840-188139 GCF_000002075.1 Aplysia californica
TGTGTGTGTGTGTGTGTGTGTGTCGTGTGTGTGTACACGTGGATAAACGCCAAACCAATGTACTAGGATCTGGACAATAAAGATGTATCTTATCTTATCTTATCTAATCTTATAATATGTAAGACCCCATGAATGACGTGCACCGTACGGCACCTTAGCCAGTTTCATGTCTCTTTGAACAATATACTTCCTTGGCAATATTGTGCCCTTGATTGCCGAAGATAACAATGCCCAATTGAGCATTGAGGTCAAGTTGAAGTCCAGACATTGACTTTTTCTTTGGATGCTTTGTTCGCAAACATATTCTTTCAATACGAAATGGAGGATGTACGTCACTTGCAAGACAAATAGGTCATATAAGTGCCGAACATTAAAGGGGTTACCAAGGAGTAACATACATAAAAAAAGAAGGAGCAAACTACATCAGCGCACCAGCCAACCACCCACAAAAGAATCAGAAAACCCAGGAGGAGTTGTAGTCCAATAAGCAACTCTTGTAGAATGGCAGAAAAGCTTCGAAGAGCGTTCTTCATCCTGCGGTATCGACGCCGAAAGAAACTAGATCATGGACCTGACTTTACCTATACAAGACGTAATGATGAGAGGCATCCATATAATGCAGAAATTGTATTTCTACTACCCAGTTCAAAGGGTTCAATCATAAAAATTAAGTGTAGTTTTGTTTTACGGCGCTCGAAAATGCATAAGGTCATATGCGCCAAGGGGTGGATGTCAACAGAGAAGTTCAAACGAGGAAAAATGACGATAGTAAGGATAACGAAAGAAAAAGGAGCAGTTACCCCCTGTGTTGTTCCGGCACAGTATGAGCATGACATTGATAAATCAGCCCATTTACAATTATACTGTGCAGAAGAGCATGTTAGTATCCCCCTTTGGGAATGGCCTGAAGACAACTTCAATCAGTAGCACTGACCTGGTTGCGGGGGGGGGGGGGGAATTATGTTTTGTTAGGATACTTTGTTAACTGAAGCTGTTTTATTTTTATGGTGGTGTTTTGGTGTTGTCGAATTGAAGTGAGTCTTTTCCTGCAAATCTTGATTTTTTATTTCTTTCAACTTCAAAGTGTTCGATTAAGTTTAGTTTGTTAATAAGCGTGTTTTGAATCAGGGAGGAGCTTTGGACTAGAGCAATCCATGTCAACAAAAATACGAAACTTGTCCCAGAAGAGACCCTAATCCATTTGAGTTTCTGTTTGCACCCGTTAATGTTCTCGGTCCTCGGTAATTATTTACTTACTAATAATAATAGTACAGTGTGCGAAGAAGGAGAAATATGACCCACAATTAGCATGACGTCATTGCAAAGCATCGTCGCTTTGCAGTTTTCAGAGGAAAGCGGTAAAAGATTTGGTGCGAAACCAGATGGTGCAAGCATATTTGCCACGCAATTGGCAAGTTAAAGAACAATTGGGTCCTACCAATGATAGTACATAACAAGATGGGCCACTTCTCTCTTTGAGCCAATTAAAAAAGTGTCCTCAAAATTTGGTGGCGCCCTCTTCACAAAAGCGCACTCTTTGCGAACAGAGTTACCCTACTTGAGTTTTAAAAAATCAAAGTGAAACTAGCAAGTTTTGGGATAAATTTCGGAAGAACGCTTTTTTAAAATGGTTACGCTGACAAAAAACCTCTTCCGGAGGAAAGGGTGATGGTTTTCTTCGTTTAATTTGACTTTAGAATGAAAGGCGAGAGGTCATTAAAATTAAAAAACAACTAAAACTTCGCACTGAACGTACCCGAACTGCTGATGAACAGCAGTCGATCTGCGCACGCAAGGAGGTGCTATTCCTATTCTTCTTCTGGAAAAACGAAAGAGAGCTTCAAAACAGACTGCAGCGCCATCTGAAGCAAAGAGCATACTTCCCGCGGACACTTTTTTGGCTGAGTGACCCATCTTGTTATTCACTATCTTTGGTCCTACCATGGAATTGACTCTTATCCATTGTCAAGGAGGAAATCTCTCTCAGCCCGGGTTGACCTTGAGAGGTGGGGTTGTAAGCCTGCCTCCTAAAGGAACGAAATCCTGTCTCTGGTGACGTAGAAAAACACATTATCTAATTTTCTCTACCGTTTGTTCTATGTTCTATTTGATAATCATTGAGATAGCAACCATTGAGGTTATGAAGTGTAGCCTAATTAATTCTGCCAAACCCAAGGCGCGTGTGGGTTTGTGGACACGGCCAATTCCGTGGCTGTTTACGAAGCGACCGACAAAGGGATAATAGTAAGGTTTTCATTCTATGTCACTCCTCGATGACAGGCCGCACCAGGCAGTCAACTTTGAAACCTTGTGATACAATTCTACAAATATACATAGCCTCGTCAGCAGCGTGAACGTGTTGATGCTTTATTCATTTCGCCGGATCGAGATTACGGGTGTACGACGTTTTATCAACAGCTATTTTGAGTACCACGTAAAGACCTTACCTGTAGCTTCGATAACATTGCTAAGTTGTTGGGGGGTTTTTAAACTTCAGCCGTTGCTTTGTGCACGCGCTTACACATAAACTTTTACAAAAGCAATTTGAAGCTGAATTCAGAGATTTAAAACGTTCTCTTTTCGACTCTGAGCTCTATTGGCTAGACCACATAAAGTATGGAGAAGGGAAAGGAGGAAATGACCAACGATATGACTGAAGTTAATGAAACAATACAACTCTACAATGACGAGTCTTCCGACGAAAACGTGATAGTGAAGAGGGAGATGCCGGCATTGACGTATCGTGTGGAGGACACGCCTCCTGTGATGGTCACTCTAATGGCAGCGATCCAGGTAAGTCAGAAATGTGAAGTGATTTATATGTTTAACGCCCCTATCAACACTATTAGTCTGTCTAAGAGGTTGGACCTTCAAGTTTAATGTCCATCTCCAAACGGCATAACCCAAAAGGGCCAAATAGAAAGATATTCTTTCCGAGGGACACAGCGTTGCACCGTGCGAAGGTTCGACCTCCCGCAACCACAGTTTCACGATTACAGATCCGGTAGCTTTGCTACTAAACTATCAACGCCACATTGGTTGGTCAAATATTGTAGAAGTTAAAGATTTGGTAGGGGGCTCTCGTGGCCTAGAGGTTAAGGTGTTGGCCTCTCATTCAAAGGTCCCGGGTTCGAATCCGGATAGCGACCAAAAAATTTTCTTCTCTAAAATTGTCTCCTTTCACCTCCTTTCCTGCTCTCTAGCAATGTTCTGTTGTCTGCTTTCATTTCCACTTTCTGCCCCAACCCCCTCATTTCCTTTGCCTCCTCCTCTGGGCTCCTGACTCTTTCTGCAGCCTTTCTACTGCTACTCCTTGGCTCCTCCTTACTGCTGTCTTTCTGCCACACCCCTGATCTTCCGGTAGGAAAGATCTACACCTAGCCTTCTCGGACAAGGACGAAAAATCTCGGAGGGCCCGTGTGCTTGTTGCGCACGTTAAAGATCCCTTGGTGGTCTAAAATCGATAAGAGTAGGCTTCGGTCGCCACCCGGGCAAAATTCAAAATTTCCTACCAACTGAAAATATTAGGTGTGTTCCGCGCGCTCATATGACCTTATGCAGTTGCGAGCGCCGTAAAACACTTTACAAAAACAAAAAAGATTTGGTTTTATACTGACCTTGCGCCCTTTCAATACGAACCGTTTTTAAAGAGTAGGAAACTACTTTCTTCATGACCAGGGCAAACGAGAGCAATGACGGAAAAAATATTCTTCGCTCTCACAACCTAAGTTCAATTACTTCTCAAGGAAATTCAGGCTTGAGCTCTTTCCACCACTGTCTTGCGTAATGCCGCCACAACAAACGGCTTACCGGATCTTAAGTGGAACACAGTTTCATAGTGCCTGTGTTGTTATAATTTTATGTTAGAATGTTAAATGTGGGCGTTTTTCGCTTCTTATCGACACAATTTAAAACATTTAAGAGGTGGGCTTCGACCTTTTCTGTCAGGGCCAACTCGGGATGTGAGGGACAGAACGTCTCAGCAGAATGACTGAGTTACTCGATAAAATTTCCTCTCCATATGGGATTCGAACTCAAGTCTTCGGCTTGCGAAGGCAAAGTGAATAACAGCTTCTCCACACGCCGGTGTTATTATTCTGATTGGCTCAACTTTTTTTCCGGTGATAATACAACACTTTTGTATCACTCTTGAGCACTACAATATTTTTGAAATCAGAAGAATCGTAGCGTATTATATATCTTATTCTGCACCAAACTGAACAATGAATAGTGGCAAAGTCAAAGTCAAAAAGAGAAAAAAAACCGCACTAAAGGCGGGGCACTATAAAGTAGGAAACACTATGGAAAAAATGCTATGAAATAGTGTTTTACGTATTTCAAAAATTGAGTTCTTCTGCTGACTTTTTAAAACCGGCGACGCTCGATCTTGATAAGGATTTAAATTAATTTAAAAATCTACTGTGCGTTGTAAAAGAAATTTAATCTTACCTAAAATATTGAAACGTTTTTGTCTCTTCTCCTTCTCTCTGCCCTTCAATGAAAAAAACGTGACCTTTGGACAGCGTGTTCACTTTAATCTGTCCGCAATTTGCCCCCAAAAAAATCGCTTAGTTTAACCTTCTAATGTCTGTGCGTGCGAGTCTAAAAGTTGGATGACCAGTAGAATTTAAAATCCCATTAATGAAGGCCACTAAAAACTAAGCTTCCGACATGTTTTCTTTGACGTTATTTAAAAAATAACAGATTGGGACTTACAGAATACATCAATATACTTAAAACAAAAGGTTGACATTTTTTCATCAACACCACACTCAGGGTAAGATTAAGGGAGGAAGGGGGGGGGGGGGGGTAAGGGACTCGGGTGCTGAGCCACCCACCAAGAGGCAGTGCCTCTCACCAATATATTATACATGTAGAAGCATCGAGTAGGGCTGGGCAATGAGTCGCTTTAGCAAAATTCGGATAATATTTTAGTGCACATCTTCCTTCAATTAAATGCGTTATAAACCGCTTCAGCAAAAGGGTCAGAACTCAGAACCACTTCGGACAGACGGATTAGAACAACTTCAGCAAATGAGTGCACCCACTTCGGCAAACAGGCCAGGAAAGAAAGTCTAAGAGTCTGAATTTGGATAATGTTTCTTTAAGAATTATCCGGTCATCCGGATAGGATATCCGGATTTTGCCCACCACTAGCATCGAGTTATATAATATACTGCGTGAATCGGTCTTCAGTGACATCATCCGCGACTTTGCGGAACGATAATCGAGAAACGTGTCTGGACAGTAATGGTTATAACTCCATCCATTCTCTCTCTCTCTCTCTCTCTCTCTCTCTCTCTCTCTCTCTCTCTCTCTCTCTCTCTCTCTCTCTCTTTATTTGTAAGTGGCTTAGGGCGCTCGCTACTGCATAAGGTCATACGAACGCACGGGATACATTAAACATTTTTAGTTGGTAGGAAATTTTGAATTTTGCCCGGAGGCGGCCAAAGCCTACTCTTATGTATTTTGAACCACCAAGGGATCTTTAACGTGCGCAACTAGCACACGAGACCTTCGAGATTTTTCGCCCTTATCTGAGAAGGCTAGGTGTTAGATCTTGCCCACCATAAGATCAGGGCTGTGGCTGAAAGACAGCAGTAGGAAGGAGCCAAGGAGTAACAGTATAAAAGCTGCAGAAAGAGTCAGGAAGCCAGGAAAGGAGGTGAAAGGAGGACATTTTAGATAAGAAAATTTTCCTTCAACCTGGCAACACTGAAAGTGAAAGAAAAGTCCCTGGGGCTCTCGTGGTCGAGAGGTTACGGTGCTCACCTCCCATTTAATAGGTTCCAGGTTCGAATCCGGGCAGCGACGGAACAATTTCTTTGCTAAAATTTTCTCCTTTCATCTCCTTTCCTGCCCTCTCAGAGTTCAAACACACAGGGTCGATACAGACCTTACATAAAAAGTGCGTTTGCGTTCAACGTTGTATTGTACAACTTACATGCACACAGCAGCCAGAACGATGCGTCCAGATTTTTTCCGTCCACAGCACAATCAGAATTGCGTCAAGCATGCCATACATTTTCTGGTCTGTGCGGATAGAAAATGGGAGTTGACACGCCGGCATACACACTCCGCTACACACTTCGCACGTGGTGCAAAATGAACGATGAACTTGTGCTGGCAAGAACAGGCTTTATGATAAAAAAGACCAAAGTTACACAAAAGAGATTTCCTCCAGTTTGTGCTTTGTTTCTGAACCCCACTGACACATAACCCCAGCAAGGATTGAAATGTTGGCGTTATTCGAAAATATTCCAAACATTTCTCAACATCAGCAAATTATTTCAATTTGAATTCTCCCAAACCTCCCTGGTCTTTACAAATTGGATTCATCCAGTGACATCGTTTGGACACGAGGGTTGTCTTTTGTACCACCAAAGCAGAAATATCCTGCACTTCCTCGTGAGCGCCATCTTGAAATTGAAAAAATCTGTATGGTTTGTATGGAGCCTGTGTGAACGGTATAACCGCACTTTTCTGTACATAACTTTTCCGACCCGGAAGAAGTATGGTCTGAATGGAGCCTGTGTGCTTGAGCTCTAACAATGTTCTGTCGTCTGCTTTTGTCTCCACTGTTTACCCCCTCCCCCCCCCCCCCCCCCCCCCCCCCCGCTCACTTTTTTTGCCCTTCAGAGATGAAAGTGAACAAGCTGTTGTCTGACATATATGCGATTTGTGTGTGTGTGGTTGGGGGGGGGGGGGTTAAAAAGGCGGCCTCCCTTCGAAGTGGGCTTCTGGTCTCACATAATAATATGCTTAATTCAGCCCTGACCACACTTTACGCATGCCTGTAAAACACAGTCCAACAGACGGGTGAGTACTTTTCAAGCCTCAGGTGAAGATGTCAAGACGGCCTTGAGATGAAAACTAGATCTACGTGGTAACACTGAAATGCAGGGGTATAGCGGTGTGGCTGTTTCGAAATGGGTAATCTGTGGTCATTAATTGCGATTAATTGCAGTTTTGTTTGTTTTGGTATGTGTTTTACGGCGCTAACAACTGCATACAGTCATATGGGCGCGCGAGACACATTAAACAATTTCAGTTTGGAAGGAATTAGTTTTGAATTTTTCTGGGTGGCGCCGAAGCCAACTCTTATCGATTTTGGACTACCAAGGGATCTTTTACTTGCGTAACTTGTACACAGGACCTCCCAGATTTTCCGCCCTTATCAGGGAAGGCTTGGTATTAGACCTTACCCACCCTAAGGTCTGGGGTGTGACTGAAAGACAGCAGTAAGAAGGAGCCAAGGAGTTGCGGTACAAAGGTTGCAGAAAGAGTCAGAAGCCCAGAGGAGGGGACAAGTGGAAGGGGGGGGGGGAGAAATCGCAGACTAAAGCAGACGATAGCACATGGTTAGAGAGCAGGAACGGAGGCGAAAGGACAAACTTTTAGAGAAGAAAATTGTCCGTGGCTGTCAGGTTTCGAATCCGGGACCTATTGAATGAGAGGCAAACACTGTAACCTTAAAAACCACAAGAGACCCCTAATTGTTGTGATCCTGTGTATGAAGCCAAAGGATGTTAATAAAGAGCACAAATGTTAAAAAAACAAACACATTTTTATAACTGGATCAAGACCTTTTTAGAAAACATTTTGGTTTAGTCACTGACCTAAAGGAGAGCCATGCAAATTAATGTGTGAGCTAGATGGGTTTTTAAAAGATGACACAGATGAAATTGAACACGCTATAGCAAGTTCATCCAACACTGTTGGCACAACTGTGGGGGTATCTGCGAACATGATTCTCCGGTGTAAATTAGGAGTTGTGACGCTCCGACACGTGTTTGTACATCTGCCATTGCATGACGATATATAAATTGTGCTAATTAACCATGATGCAAAGGTGAAGCACGCAAGGGTGAAATCAAGGGCGACGGGCGAGTTGAATTCATTACGCTCTTGACTTAAGTGCAAGCGACGTTGATCTTACTAACATTTATTAATTGGGGGATGGGGAGGAGACCGGAGAAATGGGACGTGACGGAAGGTTTTCCATACTCCCCAGCTCCTCCCTCTAACCCCTATGTATTATTATTAACTCATTACTATCAGTGAAGAAATGGAATAGAGAACAGGTTTATGAGGAATGTCAAACAAATCCCCCGGAAGAAATTTGTACGGTCAATCAGTGTGACGTGTGCTTTTAAGCAAGACACAAATCGTTGGTAATAAGCAGAGAGCATTACGCTGACAACCTGTATAAGAGGGGGTATCTTTTAAAATAGCTGCTTTTATTATTACACATGCGACTGTCATCAAGTCAATGTAAAACAGAATTTCCCTCTAGGATCAATATACATGTGGTGTCTTGATATGATGCCATGCACGTGAGCTAATATTTGTGTCACGGAAACAAAGAAAAAGCGCACTGTCAATAATAAATCTTCCCAAACAGGATTGATAAAATAACCCTATCTTTCCTCATTCGATCTTATAATACTATTTATGTCCATAAATTGCATTGCTGGGGGGGGGGGTGTGTGTGTTAGTCTGGTGGTTAGGCCACCGGACTCGTAATCGTGAGGTTGCGGGTTCGGGGATTCAAAGCTCAGGCCTGACATTGTGTCCTTGGAAAAGGCACTTTACACAAACTTTTCTTGTTTCACCCAGGTATGAATGGGTGCCAGTCAGAGACAGAAAAAGATCTTGTCAGTATGTTAGTGTTTTAGTGCCCTTTAAATGGCTGATTGCGCTGTATGCTTCACAGGAAGTTTAGATTGTTTCAGAATGCAATCAGGCCTTCTGGAATTTTAAAGCTCATAAAACTTGCTGTTGAGCAGAAATTTGATCTATTAAAAAGCTAATTATCATTAGTAGTAGTAGTAGTAGTAGTAGTAGTAGTAGTAGTAGTAGTAGTAGTAGTAAGCAAGTAACATTAACGTAGCTAACCTTTTAAACTATCTATCCCTACCAGCACATCCTGATCTGCTTCACCAGTGCCCTCTCTACAGCCTCTATGGTCGCGGACGCTGCCTGTGTTCCCTACGATGGCGCCCTCAGGTCTCGGATTTTCTGCACCACACTCTTCATGACGGGCTTGTGTACAGTGCTGCAGACGGCGCTTGGCGTCAGGTGATCAGACATACGTCGGTGTCGCAACCAATCCACTTATTTGTTTTAGTTGAGGTTTTACGGCGGAAGCAACTGCATAAGGTCGTATGAGCGCCAGAAGATTAGAGGTGTTACAAGAGAGTAACAAACATAAAAAAGAAGGATGGGAGATAAGGACGATAGATGTTTGATACGAAGGAAGGAGCAAACCACACCAGAGCACCTGCCAACCACCCACCAATCCACTTAAGTCTGTTTGAGTACTTATTACACTAGAGACAAAAAACCCTAGTTTTTTGTGTTGTTCCTGTCGGGAATCACGTATAGCAAGAAAATTGTAAACCTGGACCATAACATTAAACTGCATTTTGGTAATACTGAAACTTAAAGTGGTGCACAGTTTCTGATAAAGTTTTTCGAGGGTATAAAAATCGAAAATTCTCAAAATTTGGACTTAAGTGGATTTCTTGTGACAGCCACGCATTGAAGATGGGTCATGGGTAAGCGTGTACACTTATCCTGTTTTCCAAAACTTGTGTAAAGCAGCACCATATCCGATTTTTAACTTACCCTAAGGTATAAATATGTTAAAATAACATCCTTCTGAATTCTTCGCACGAGAAAGTTGGATATGGTTAGTTCTACCCTCAATATCAATGTAATAACGTTAACCCTCTTACAAACGAGGCAGGGATGGGCCCAGAACAACCTACTTGGGGAACCTAAACAAATGGGTAACAGAGAAGGATCAGGGAAACGTAGCTGTTTTAAAGCATCCGATCAAAGGAATGAATTGAAGACCAAGGTCGCCGATGTCTGTCGCAGATCTGGCACTGGATGATGAACTCTCATACCACCATTTCGTCGCTGTCGTAGGTTAAAAAAATTACTTGTGTGTTTCAAGACTTCATACAACATCGAACGTTTTATAACGTTCAGGAGTTTATAGTCCTTCGTAAACTAATGTTTAATGACCTGGCATCATACATTTTGGCTGCAGCTATCCAACGTTCTCACCCCATATTTAAAGAAAAATGTTATCTGAGTTAGAAAGAACCATGAAATGTGAGCGTGGGTTTCGTTATGGAAATAGAGAAACATACCGTAGCGTTAAATAATATTTTATGACGAATCTAAGGTAGGAAGTTTTTCCTTACTTCACTGAAGTATTTTACTCGTGGTGTCCAGTAAAAGAACGTTGCAGCAATGATGTAAATAAAATACATTACCTGTTTCTTTTAGACAAGTGCAGAATCGTGATACGTAGTTTCCCTTTCAAATAAGTCACAGCGTGAACTTTGCCCCGTCTTTGACCTTCGTCTGGTAAAAACAGAAAGAATCAAAACGGAACATATCAAAGTTATGCTCCCGACCATGATGCAGTCTGAAGAAGTAAAAAAAAACGTTCCACCAATATAACAGATGCATGAAAAATCTTCCCATGATAAATTGGGGCTGGAGGGGTCGGAGTGGAACTATTCTCAATACTAATTCTGTTTTCTCCTGTGAAGTCTTCAAGGGGGGGGGGGGGCTACACCTGAAGGCTATCTCGCTTATTGCTGCACCGAATGTTACCACATTTTACACTTACAACAAGCATAGTAAGGAGTTTTAGAATCCCCATTCAAATTTGAGACAAAAGCTTTGTTTCCATGGATACGGCGACCATATTGGATTTTGTTGACATGTCTTACGTAATGAATACCTCACTTATCGATCATGGAAATTGATTGGGGGTTTTTTGCATGCGTGTTAACACACATTAGATCTAAAAATTTGTCTGTTGTTTTTTTTCCTAAACGAATTAGAACATTTTTTATGAATTTTGTCCTGAGGTAGCATTCAAGTTAGCAAAAAATCCGTGAAAATCCACACTCCAGACACCACCAACAAAAATCTATTCTATATATCAAAAATTCAACTGACAAATTTTCAATATTACATCTTTTCTTCTTTCTGTGAAAATTTCATGAAGATTGGGCCAAAAAATGGAGGAGTTATTTTAAAAAGTATAGAGAAAAGTCGCGTTTTGAGAAAACGGCTGATAAAGAAAAATAAAATATTGACTTTATGAGGATATGGAGGTGACAAACTTTGACCGGTATGGGAAAACATTCGCTCTTTTGGGGTTCTTATGCGATGAAATAGTTGTAGGAGTGGCTGAGGACGCTAAAAATGCTTCAACTCAAATTCCATAATTTTGAGCCGAATCTTGACTTTGAGGGTTTACCCCCCCCCG
>NW_004798141.1:194925-201509 GCF_000002075.1 Aplysia californica
TGAGGTCGCCTGGTGTAAGAGGTAGAATTAACAAGAAAATGGCCGCCAAAGTTTGGTGACTTCCATAGCTTGAAAATTAACATTTTTTGTGCCCTTAATCAACGTTTCTCAGTTAAATCTACACAGAAATAGTACGTTTTTAAATGGACATAAACGGTGTAGAGCCAAAAGTCAAAACTTCAATAAAAATTGCCATTCCGGCGGAAAGTGCCACTTTCTTCGATTTCATTATTTTGACGAGTGCTTGATTTCACTGCGATGCCTAACATGCCTTTGGTTTAGTAATTCAGCTTGTTTTTCTGAAACCCTAAGCCCATCTATTGGAAATTATTTGCGAAATCTAACTACTGGTAGCAAATCTGTTTGTTGTATTACTAGCTCTACTATTAGAGTGTACGCTCGGCATTAAAGCGAGTTTCGTGGGATTTTGCAGGATCTATATTATAATGACTGCCACTGTCCTGACTAGATTTCCTCCACAAATTGCTCTGTTTTTAGGCTTAATCGTCCAAAATCAAACACCTTAATTTGGTTTGTTTTGTGATCCTCAACACACAGGTTTGCTTGTAGTAGCATTGAATATGAAGGCGATCAGGTGACAAATTGAAGTACGGATGTTCTACACGCGAGGTGCATACTAAAGTACAACAAGAGACTTGCACTGGCTCTCGTTGCTCTCCCATGGACGCCAGTAAGAGGCTGGCCTCGTCATGTTGTACTTGTTAAAGTTAACCTGAGCTTACATTTGTCACAGAATTAGCCCGTCTTCTCGTCAAAACTAGATGAATAAATAGACATTGCTTTTTGGAGTCTTCATCATTTGATAAATCTCTCGTGTGGGGAAGTGTCTGATCGAATATCCCCATCTAACAGCTATGATGCATCCGTCTCAGCCCTAGAAGGCCGGGACAGGAATAGGGCCAAGAACAATGACCTGCTGAAATGTCTAAATCGTATCCATGGGGATGTAAAACATTTGCAACCAATCACGCCAACACTTGTATCTCCTTATTCAGGTCAGTTCGGCCTCCCGAAGTTCCACCTGGCATTGACCCTAGGCTTCCTTGTGGCCTTCATAGCATCAATGATGGAGTCAGTGGGTGACTATTACGCCGCTCAGGTGGTGTGTGGGGTGCCACGCCCACCGACCCACGCTATCTCCCGAGGAATCCTGATGGAGGGTCTGGGCAGTGTGCTCTCGGGGGCGGTGGGCGCTGGACACGCCACGACCTCATACAGCGGCAACATCGCCGTGCTCAGTCTTACCAAGGTAAAGTAAGGGATAAAGCGTAGTAAAAATGCAATCTATTACTTTGTATTATCATTAGGGTCCTCTTAAAGTCATTCTGTCGAAATGTTGTACTGCTCATACTAGAATCAACTGATCAAGATGACATAGTCATAGTGGCATTTTGTAGGTTTATATTTTTAACCAAATACACGCCTACTGTTTTCCAATGCATTGTAACTTCATTTGTCATATTGTAATCTCTAATGCCATATTACAACGTCAAAAGCCACGTAATAACCTTGAACCAAGGACTACTATACTCATAACATAAATATGGAATGTAAAAAGGTGTGCTACATAAAGAAAATAAATTCCTTCCTTTGTCTATTTTAAAAGTAGAGCAAAAGTAAGAGATATCAAAATGGAGGACAGCGATTGACCAACGGCACGAGTCTTATCGTGGCTTTGTCTTTTACACTCTTGGTCTTAGAATGCCCTTGCAGAATTCCAGGGCATAAATTTGCGTTTGTTCGTTTTATTTTCAGCCCCAATTTGATGTTCACGTCTTCTGGGGTAGTATTTCCTTTGGGATTTACACGAATCTCACACGTCAGACTGTAGTAAAGCCCGTAATTCCCGTAATTCCCGGTGCACACTACAGAAAATTTCGCCAAATCCCTATCTGATATGGCTTTATACAATTGTGGGCGGACAGATTTTCCTTCACGGAGGGACAAAAGCTAACGTTATAGCGCGTTTCGATAAACCCCTCCCGATTCAAACATTCTCGATTTTCTAGTTCACAGTTTGGGTAGATTGTGGTGAAAACAGCCAACCACCAGGTCGGTAGCCTACGTACCACAAAGACATTATGGAGGAGGGGGGGAGTGTCATATCTTTAGTTTGCGTGCGAAATGCGATAGGCCCTGATGGACTTTTGTGTCCAAATTGATGAAGAATAGCAGAGGTTTCTCTGATAAAGTGTGCCTTTGCCCATGCCCTTTCTCGGTCCGGCCCATTCCTATCTGATCATGCATTTGCCCAATCTGTCTCAAGGCAACACAATCCTTAACTAACCCATTGCAAACAAGCCCCTCCCATCCTTTTACTGATCTTCCTGCTCCCCTCCCTTTCCCACCCCACACACACGTTCCCACGCCATCCCTCTCACAAGCTCACAGGTACAAGTTACAGCCTTCCATCCCCCCCTACTCCTTACACTCACTGCCGGTACGCTCGAGTAAATTTCATCTCCTAGTACTTACGTTTCAAAGTTATTAATGTCCTTACCTGTTCCTGGTGAACTGTCTTCGTTCTGGTGCTTAGTCTTGTAAGCTAAAACCTAACAAAAATTATGATAGAGTGTACCAGCTCTAACGGCCACCTTTATAAGACAATCACCTGTGCAAATGGCGCTTCCCATTTCCCTTTAGCGGGTGGTTTTTTTGGTCATAATGTCACTGTGTAAGACGGTCACCTGTCTAAGGACTGCCGCTTTTCTCCTGGACAAGAAGTGGTCGTCTCACCCAATTCCGACTGTATTGTCAGCTTTCAATTACATAATATTATTTGGTTTTCCATTTTCAGACAGCGAGCAGGATTGTGATGTACACCGCCGGAATGATGCTCATTGGACTCTCCCTCATAGGCAAAGCAGGCGCTGCGCTGACGGCCATACCTAACCCGATTATCGGTGAGCAGTTTGACCTTCGGCTTACCACTAATATGAAGGAATATCCCGTTAGCTCAGTTGATATCATGCTGGGCTATAGCGCGGTTGATCCTTGTTCAAACCCGGGATGAGGCGTGTAGAATTAATTTCAATGTTTTCCTTCTACATGGGTTGGCTCTATCGGAGATGCACATTGAATTAGGAAATAAACGAAGTGGCTTTTTTTAAATGTAATGCTTTTTTACGGCCCCATCAACACAATTTTGATCATTTCAGTGGCGGGCTTCCGAACCTGTATGTCAGGGCCAACCTGGGCTGAAAGGGATACAACATCCCAGCAGAAAAACCGAGATACTTGATGAAAATTTCTCCCAACTCGGGAACCGAACTCGTGTCTCCAGAGTGCAACACCAAAGCGCCTAACCACTGCACCAGAGACGCCGGTTTACAGTTTTAAAAGAGACTTTTAAAGCCATTCAGTTGATTAAAGCAATGTTGGTCTTTTCGAGGACAACCTTCTCCAATTCTACCCGTGTTTGACCACATCCCAGCAGAGGCACAGACATGCGTGAAACATTGTCTTCGAATCAAATTCTCGGTCTTTGCCTGTAACAAGTAGTATTTGTTATTGTTGTTTTGTTTTTGTTCGGTTTTTTATTTGGTTGGGGGTGTGGCCTAAAGTGGTCTGCTTCATCTTTTCCTTTTTAGTGTCACTATCATCCTAACTTCTTTGTGGTGAAATAAAAGAAAATACCACGGCACGGATTTTAAAAAAATGAAAATCCCCTTTCAATGACCCAATATGCAAAGCCACATAAATACTGTAAGTTACTTTGTACAATAAAGAAAGCAAGAAAGCAGGAGATTCAAACAAAGTACACGGTATCCTGGGTTTTGAGGTACGGATTTATTTTTGCTTAAGAACACATTCACTGACCACCCGTCTTGTAGAAATTGTCAGTGGACATTGCTTGACATAGCCAAGTTACCGAATTCCCTCCCTTCCCGACCACTGGTCCCAGCTATCTCAACCATCAAGCTTTACCCCATTGAGCGCGAGCATTCTGGTCATTTGACATTGCTTGAATACGCGCTGGTCTCGGGCATAACCTCGTTATTTGTACATATTTTCCTAGTCTGTTTTCTTTATCTGAAACATTTTTAAAAAGCAGGCAACATACATTTAATTTACTTTTCCTTTACTTTTCTCTTCCTCTGGTATCCTTTGGATGTCCAGGGGAGGCGCAGGTTTCGGTCCTGTGCTAAGTGTATCCCGTCTGTAATAGATATGTTATGTTGATCCAGGACCTTTTTAACCCGATCCAGCCAGGTCCTTCTTGGTCTTCCTTTTGATTTGATGCTAGATTCACGGGTGTGGTAAGCTCTTGTCGTAGCTGTTTTGGGGGCACTTAGTTATATGTCCGAACCATTTGACTCTTTGACGCTAAATGAAATTCATTACAGGTGGTATTCCACTTTAGTATTTAATAAAATACGAATGTTTTGTTTTTTTCTGGTCTGTGAATGTGGGTTTGAAATATCCAGCAACAATGTCTTTGATCAGTTACTGGTCCGACATATTTGTCCTCCACGTCCTCATAGAGTTAACTACTTTTCAACCTAATGAAAACCCTCAACCCTTCCCTTATCTCAGGCGGCATACTGATGGTGGTCGTCGGCACGCTCATCTCCATCGGTCTGTCCAATCTGAAGCACGTGGACATGACGTCATCAAGGAACATGCTGGTGGTGGGAGTGCCCTTCATGGCGGGAATCGTCATGCCCAGACTCCTCGACAGCCACCCGGATGTGCTCGATACTGGTGAGTGGTGTCCATGTCTTGGCTTAAATGGGGTTGTTTCGTTCTGTATCGTTTTCAGTACTTTTTTCAACACAGTTTACGTGCTGGCCGAGCAGTGGGTTCGTAACGATAAAATACAGCTTTATTTCGTTCTCCGGCCAACCAGCCGCAAAATGCAACTTGGGTTCCGGAAGACGTGGAATATTGTATTACTTTTTTTAATGTAGATGTTTTTACGCCCCCATCAGCACAATGTAGATCACTATGGAGGCGGGCTGGCAGGCTCACCCAGGCTGAGAGAGACACACCATTCAATATCCCAGCAGAAATACCTATAGGCTATATACTCGATACAAAATTAATGTTCTCCTCGCTAGGGAACCAAACTCGGGTCTCCTGCGTGAGACAGTGAAGTGCTTAACCCCTACACCACGGACGCTGGTATCAAATATTGTAACACTTTACAAATTGTATTGGCATGCTCTGAGACCTACATTCTTTCAACCAACAGGAATGACAAGATGGATAACCCCGGCTAAGGGAATAGTAATAGAGCTGGCTTTGTTTCGGGCTGAGCTAATGACTTATATTTTTGGCACATGCAGGTTGTATAAGAGGAGATGAGAAATGTTCCTATCCAGAAGAGGGCTATGTAAAACATTCGCATCTTTAAAACACGCTCACAGGCCTCCCTTCATAAAAAACAACAAAAAGAAGTGGGTTTATTTTGTTTTATTTTGTTTTTCAGTTCAGCCAAACATGAAAGTGCCATGGACTGCGGTAAAAAATTCGTGGCGTAACAATCAATGTCATCCATAATTTTCACAGCAGTTTGTATGAATTTGTATTTACTTAATCATATTTTTCCACAACAATTGGGGCTGGATTCTAAAACTTTTCTTCAAAATTCACGTAAAATACTGCAAATCTCCATCACGTGGAAATGGGATTGTTCTCAGCATTTCCTGCTTCTCACACACATTTTGTATACGCTTATGGCCTACGTCACAGCTCACCAATGACACGTTTTAGTGGCAAAACTTGTTACAAGAAATTAACTTAATTGTAAACACATTTTTTGCACTAAAAGTTCTCAAAGCATGCGTTCAATAAAGATTGTGTGACGATTGGAAAAACAATGACGGACTTGCGATGTTGCCCCAGCTGTAAACCTTTTAAAATCTGTAGAAACTGCCCATTTGGATCTTTCATTAGGATTTATCAAGGAATTTTCAAGAATACAGCTTCCAGTGAAGTGTTTACAAAATCTGCTAAGACAAATTCATGCACGTCATTGTGCAAAAGTTGGAGAGTCTACGTTTGATAGTTTAGGAAATATTTGACAACAAGTTGCCCTACGAATTTTGGCCGCACTATAGAATGTACCACCGCGTCCAGAAGCCCCTCAAACGTGTTTGCTCTGAGTGCACGAAGTTCAAAGAAAGTGCAGTGCAAAAGGGGGTGAAAGGAGGGGGGGGTAGGAAAATGAGTGGGAAGGTGTTACGTTAGCGTGAAAGAGAAGGATTATTTCGGTTAACAAACTGGAGTGCAGTGATTGGTTTGGATTATTCATGAGTCGTTTCTGCCTATTACGGCAAAAAGATGCAATTAGACACCATAAGACAGGAAGGAACTTATAACTGAATGAAAATATGTGTGTGGGAGTGAGCGTGCAGTGTGTTTGTGTGTGTGTGTGTGTGTGTGTGTGTGTGTGCGTGCGTGCGTGCGTGCGTGTGTGCGTGTATGTGTGCGCGCACGCGTGTGTGTATGTGTGTGTGTGCCTGTATGTGGAGTGTGGAGGGAGCCCTTAGTTTGTTTGTGAGTGTATGCGTGTGTGTCTATTTTATGAATGTGTGTTTGTGAGTGGTGGGGGGGGGGAT
>NW_004798141.1:203365-206871 GCF_000002075.1 Aplysia californica
ACACACACACACACACACACACACACACACACACACACACACTCAGATGTAGACACACAATCACATTTTAATACGTCATAGAATTTGTTTCATGTTCTTGTTTCTGTTTGTTTGTTGGGGTGTTTTATTTAAGAGTGTTTTCATCATGAATATTATATATTTTCCCATATCTTGGCAAATTAAGAGTTATGAGGTCCTGTTTCTCCTCCAACATTTACGATTTTCATTCAGCTCCTCTGCCTCTACCTACGTCACTACCACCTGTTATTTAAAGAAGAACTGAATCTGAAGCTGAAATACCCTCTTAGATTAGATACTTCTTTGTGGGCGGAAAAAACAGCACGAAAGAAGCTGTACTAATGAAAACTGGGAAGTAATACGTCTAACCTTCAACAAGGATACGTGGGCTAAGACCTCTAGATCTAGAAGTGACTAAATAAATAACTATAATATTGGCATTGTTATTGTTGAACAGGTTTCTACTTTCAAAATTATATGACTCCTTTACGGCTTGCGTAGGCGCTGCTTGGTTCTCTGTTATTTATCATCGACAAGTTTGTCCTTTTTTGTGTTTTTACTTTTTTTTAACTTGGTATTTTAATAATGTCTTCTGTGTCAAAGTATGTGGTCGGGGGACGCTTAAATGCGGCCTGCTACTCCTACGGTTTCTACATGTAACTCTTGACAAAAAGAAACTGATATCGTGTCAACATGTTTTGAACAGCAACCCTACTCCTTTGTCATGTAGTTCAACATCTTAGACATTTTGTCAATCAGTGAGATTTAATTGAAGATGCCTTGACAACTAGAACGAACATTAACGCAGCTAAAAGACAAACAGCCTATGAAATGAGAAATAATACATTATACATGTAGATGTCTGAACTACATGTAGAATGGACGTAACGACAACTAAGTGCGAAACAAGAAATGAAATGAGAAATATAAATCTCTAGTATTTGAGAAACTACCAGTTAATTATCAACAGAGGGCTTGAAAAACCCATGAGCCTGAAATCTCATTAGTATATTTGTGAGATATTTCGCTGACATATTATAACTAGATCAATGACAGTGTACCGTAGTATTGATTTCTGTTCCCTGAAAAGCTAAATAGACCTAACATTAAATTTCAACATGTGGTTGAACGTATTAAGAATTATTTTGAAGGCCAAAGCACTGCTGCTGCTGCTGCTATATGTTTTCTTTCTGTCCCGACAGGAACATTGGAGAGTAGAGGCATGGGTCAAAACAACCACGAGCACGGTCATTCTGAGGACGAGTCGGGGGAGAACACTGATATGTTGTACAGTTGGCCCTTCTATCGCCGCCTATGTCGCTTCTGTCCATGGCTGGGTCACCTGCCCTTCCTCCCTGGAAATTCCACTGTTCAGCTTTCGGACAAGCATTTCAATGGGAAGCAGAAAAATGGGGATTCGCATGCGATTTGATGTCACTAAAGAGAAACTTTGACATTATAGTCAAAATGTGACCTAAACAGTACGTGTCAAAATAAGATGCACGTTCACTTTGCCTGTGCAGCCTATAAAGTCGTTTTTTCCCGTGCTACATATTTTGTATAATAGTAAATATTGTTACTATCTTATTACAAGGAAATTACAACGGCACAATAACACCAAACAACAGCAGTAGCAGCAGCAGCAGCAACAACAACAAGAACAACAACAACAACAACAACAACAACAACAACAACAACAACAACAACGGCAACAACAATAATAATGGCACTACAACTTCTACTACTATTACTTCTTAATGTTACTACTACTACTACTACTACTACTACTACTACTACTACTACTACTACTACTACAACTACTACTACTACTGCAACTACTACTACTACTACTACTGCAGCTTCTGTTGCTGTTATTGTTACCGCTACTACCACTGTGTTGTTGCTACTGCTACTGTCACTAATCATGCCATTAGTACAATTTGGACTACTATTGTACTGCCACATTCATGATCTTGACCACCGCCACCACCATCTCCACCACTACCACCAACACCACCATCACAAAACTGCAATAATATCAGTAACACCAACAGCAACAGCAGCAACGCAGCAACAGCAGCAACAACAGCAACGCAGCAACAGCAGCAACAGCAGCAACAGCAGCAACAGCAGCAACAGCAGCAACAGCAGTTAATGTGAGATTGGGGTAAAAAAAAGTTTCAACTTGGAAAATTTCAACATGTGCCCAAATCCAAGGATATTCACCTGAATACCAATATTTAACAGTAACAAACATCAACTTTATTTAAATGCCCGCCAGATAGGAACTAGTAGTATGCTCTTGCATGCACACAAAGATTATTAACAACCTTTCAGTTCGCTTAGAAGGTTAACGGAAGCTAGGAGAGAGGATACGTATCGTGGATTTTGTAACCAGGTGGGACGGAAACACACCAATGAAAATGAAAATGTTGTAACAAAAATGCGGTCCTGAAAAAAGCACCCAACGTCTTAGGAAACGCACCAAATCTTTTAAACTAAGAAGAAATCTCTTAAATATTGAACGATTCTACGCACCCTCGTTTTCAGTACTTTACATTTTGAGAAACAGGAGCCTGTCAAATTGTCTAAATATAAGTCGAGAGCAGCATTGGCGTAGGTCTTGAATATAGACCTAACTATTATGCCTATTGCGATACAAATTTGGTCATTTTCGGCGTCAGAAACCGTGTTTGCTTTCATGAATATTATATGCCCTATACTAACTTACATGGTTGGAGAATAGGCATAATTGCCTGCGGCACAATGCCATAGCCGCTCCTCCCTCCTCTCTAGGATCAATGAAAGGGTCTGCCTGCTGATCGTTGCTGTTAACAGCTGGTTTGATGTTCTTCTGGTGTTTTCATGCAGGTTGCGGTATCTTCCCGACCCTCTAGAGACACCAGCTTCTCTTAGTTTATCCCTTATGCCCTATGTATGCCCAAACGTTCGAACGTTTTAACGTATATATCTATATATGCACATTATGAGGCAGATTCCATTGTTCGGAGACATGTATGAATGTGTGAAACTTCTTTAAAAGCAGCACAATTAAAGGCAGCAGGGCAATGAATAAGTACTGAGAATGCATGCAATAAGCCATGTTGTTGCATTGTAGATTAACGTGATGTTAAGTATCATTGAATAAGAATATCATCATCCGCTATTTGTTAAGCCTGAGAGATGATGTATCAGCCCTCGCTTGACCATGATAATGTGAGTGCAGTCAATAAATTTGGCAGTGTGTCATCGAGAAGATAACGACAGTGTTTATGTGTAGCAATGATGAGCTTTGATTATAATTATTATTCATAACGAGATTTTCGCGGCGACCTTCTTTAAAAAACTAATATCCACTCCTGGCACAGCTGTGGGTATCCAAATACGACAGTTTTCGCCTGTTCTTCTCTCTTCGCCATTAAGTGACGTCATACTTCTTCGCCTTGCAATTAGGCCTAGTGGAAATTTTCTCGAGTGTGTGTGTGTGG
>NW_004798141.1:207701-208950 GCF_000002075.1 Aplysia californica
ATATATATATTGTACACGGTGATCTTTAAAAAAACACATAACAACCTTTTTTCTGAATAACTCGCTTAAAAATTGTACTAAAATGTTTTAATTTGTAACACACATGATTCATTCAAAAGGAATTTGTTTGACAAAAAAATTAGTGAAGAAGTAACCTATTTTGAAAACGGAAAATGCACCCAGAAATGCAAAGCGCACCATTGTTTTTAAATCTCGTAAAGAAAGTCTTAAAACGTTTGGCTGGCTCAATATCTCATTTCTTTATACAGAGCTAAAGCAAAAACTGTTTTTATTCTGGAATTCCTAGAAGCAGTGCTGTACGTGCCTTCCTTTGGACTCATGTTCAATGACCCACTAAAACCATGCCACTGTACATATTCAGAATGGAATGGCTTCTAGGGAAAATAGGGAGTGGGGTGCCCAATAGACAGCATTAATTTATTTTTTTAGTTTACATATCTTGAAAAGTGAAAATGGGCTTTGTGTTGAACCAAATGTCATCGAGGAAATGTTCACGCGTTTCAAGACGATCGGGGAATCATGAACACAATGCCATACTCTGATCCATGTTATCTCCGCCTAGCGATTATGAAAACATCAAGAAAACTTAAACAACTCCAACCACAAACTGCAATATCAAAATCAATACCACCACTCAAAAGCAGATACATTTTAAATACTTGGGGACCATTACATCATCAGATGGGAGATGCCACACGAAATTAAAAGCTGCATTAATTGCCAAGCAAAAGCAACCATCCACAAAATGAAACAGGTACTTACAAACATCAATCTGTCACTCACTGGAAACATGAAAAGGAGTACTGAAAATTTACATTGAGCCAATTCTATTATTCGGGTGCTAAGCATGGACAGCTGGAAAGAACAATTGAGGAGACAGAGTTGTGGTTCATAAGACGCACGCTGCGTATACCACGGACAGCTAGAAAAAACAAATGAAGAAGTCTTGGTTGAAGTAAATTGCAGACGGCAGCTTATCACGAGTTCACGAAAGCGACAGGCAAATTTCATTGGACACACAATGCGGAAAGAAGCATTGAAGAACATTGTAACAATAGGCAAGTTTTATGGAAAGAAAGGCAGAGGCAGACAGAGTTGAGGGAAAAGATACTGGACAAGTTGACAACGTGGCTGGGAACAGACACCATCGCTGCAACGCAAGACAGAGTGAAGTGGAGGTCCATGATAGCTCACGTCAGTCGGCAAGGCACCGGATGATGATGATGAT
>NW_004798141.1:211887-216715 GCF_000002075.1 Aplysia californica
ACCGCCCACAGAACATCTCTGTCAGTCTGCTGAGATGTTGTATTACTCCCAACACGAGTCGGCCCAAATAGGTGAAAAGAACCTGCCTCCTACATGATCTAGACTAAGTCCACGAGGGCATAAAACATCTACAGTTACAATTATAATAAAACCTTGGCAGTCATGGTCGTTTGGAGTGTATCAGAATAAGTTGAGGTCAGCCTGGTGCAGATCAGGGCTTAACCTACTACAGCACTTACAGCTTTTCCTTGTTCTGGCTCTGTCGATGTCCATTCCTCTCGGTCGTGAGTGAGCTCTCGTAACTTTTCCTTCCTGAATTTCTAGCGTGATGGCTGTATCGTGACCACGGAATCAAGGGACACTGTCAACGCAATTGGTTACGCCTTTGTTTAGAATCTGGGTATGGAAAATTTTGGCAGCTTATGAAGTTTCGAATCCCAAACGAAGTTGAACAGAGCTCAGCCTTAAAAGAAATGTTGGTTACTGTAAGACAAAAAGTAGTGGTACAGCAGGTTTTCTAACCCCCCTTAATTATAATATGTTTTGTTTTGCATCTACACTTTCAGCAATTTCAGTACCGTGTAAATTGATGATAAAACAGCTGCCGAAGCAAACCTCTGATACACTATAGTTAGAAATAATTTAATAATCAGTTAATGATCAAAATAACATTCCAATGGGTCCTTGGCTTGAAACTCATTGGTTGTCAATAAAGGCACAAGGGTTGTGGGCCTTCTTGGGACACCGTAAGCATAACTTAGTTATTCATATGGATTTTTTAAAATTCTTGTTTTCTTTCTCTAAGCTTTAAATAGCCAGACAGCAACAAGTAGACTGTGCCATATGCAAACTCATGTTTCTGATTTATGTTGACAGTCCAAATGTATGTGCCGTAACATTGCCTTTGGTCTGCTGCTCATCAGACATGTTTGTCCACTACGCCCTAAAAGAGCTAGAACAATAATCTATTGCATGCACAGGAGCCAGTGCTAATTCCGATTTTATACATTAAATGTGTATAACTTCAATTTACCATGTAAAGTCAATGGACAAGCAGCGCTATAGTATACGGACAAAGGGGATGCAATGAGCGAAGAGTGATGTCTGCGAACCACAAACAACTAATACTCAGCCGTTCGAACAAACAGTAATACAGATTTCGTGTGAACGAAAAACTGTTTTGTGGGAGAGCTAAAGAGGTTGCACCCTCATAAAAAAACACAACAACTATGCATACAAACAACGCCCAAGTTGATAAGACATTACGAGTACACAGTACCATAGCCGGCGGAGTGACAGGGGACTCCCCGTGCATTCTCTCAACGCCCACACACAACAGACGCGACCAGACAAGAGTTCCACTCGCCTTATGACGTCACTGATCAGATCGCTGACGTAGGCGGGGGGTCAGAAATTATCATTCATTGAGTGAGTGAGAGAGAGGGAGGAAACCCACACTCATCTGATAGTCATTACGATTTTGGATCATAATATAGCGTGTTGCACAGTGGGCTAAGAATAAAAGCAAGGAAATGTAAGTACACCTGTATGATGTTTGTGTGTCCGTGAGTATTGTGAATGTGTAGGTGTGCTAGGTTATTAAGCTGTTACATCTGTACGTTTTGTTGTTTGTCGGTCACTGCGTTGTGCAATCATTCCGATTTCACCCCAGCTGTTGTGAGAAAGACGAGATGTTGAGAAGATAAATCTTTACTTCTCCGTCATTGACAGTGATGAAAATAACCCTGCTACCCATTTATTTGAACTAATCACGTACCGTGTAATGTGTTTTATAGTAGGTTAAAATAATTATTGGATTTGGTACCAAAAGAAAAATGATATTACTTGAACATGTGTAAACATTTGCTTATAATATGTAGGCCCCTATGTGGCAATAATCTTACTGGATATCTTTTTCATCATTCACAATTTCGATGTAAGCAGAAAAGTTAATGCCAACAGTCTGTTGATCTGATCGGGATTCGCAGAAAAGAGTCGACAGTCAGATGTGGGAAGATCCGAGCTTAAGCTTCGAGGCACTTGGTGCACTTGTCACGTTCTGTGGGTGTCACGGTTAAATTTTTTGGCATCTTTTTTTAAGAACAGATCTCACAAAAACACGAAAACAAAACGAAAACCACCCAAAGAATAAGAGGAATACAAACAATAGCGACAAAAGTAAAATCTAACAAGGGAACAACACTATCTGCAATAATAAACAGATAAGAACAACTTAGGTCGTTTTCTGTCAACATAATAATCATCATTTCCTTTCCAGTCCATGTAAAACCTTCATAGTTCTCTTTTTTCCAAAGTGTAAAATTATTTTAATATATGCATTCAATTAAGTCGACTCCCTTCTTGGCCAGATGTTCATGCCGTCTGACTCTACTAAATACACCATCTAGAGCATAATATTATGTGAGCAGTCATTTGTAATGAAATATTTGTTTCTAGTGTAGTCTTTCTCTTACATATAAACATTACAAAGAAAACGTATTATTAAGATAGTTTGGATTTTGGGGGTTTTCCTACATGATCTGCATAGATCAGACTCCAATTATCTGATAAATTTAAGACTTATGAAAGATTCCAATACAAGACAAGACCAGATTTTGATTTTGCTGTCTAGAATCCACGTGAATATCGTTTATATTGTCCAACTCCACCCTCGCACCTTTGGTACTAATGCCCATCCCTCAGGCCTCTTCCTACGCATCAAATTATCACAATGCCAACCAGTTTGAGTTGCAGTCTTTTGGTGCAGAACCGCACGTACGCGGGACACAAAAATAAAACAAAATAAAACAGCCCTTATCAAACCAGTGATTCTGACGTTTTTGCGTGGGAGGTGGGAATTGACCATATGCGGGTGACGAGATCCCTTATCCACGCGGGAACTTTCAATAAGGTGAATACGTTTCGGTGATTCATCTGCTGAGATTCTTACTCGTTCTGAAAGTTTGGTTGTATTTTTGTTGTTGTATTTTTACATTTTGGGTTCAACATGAGGGAAGCTTTTGTATTTGCCCCAATGAAATTGTTGTTGTTGTTGTTGTTGTTGATGATGTTGTTATTGTTTTTGTTGTATCTGCTGAGGCTGCCTCGGCTGCTGCTGTATTTGTAGCATTTGTTGTTGTTGTTCTTGTTCCTGTTGTTATTGTTGTCCTTCTTCTTTTTCTTCTTCTTCTTCTTCTCCTGTCCTCCACCTCCTCCTCCTTCTTCTTTTTCTTCTTCTTCTTCTTCTTCTTCATCTTCTTCTTCTTCTTCTTCTTCTTCTTCTTCTTCTTCTTCTTCTTCTTCTTCAAAAACCGAATCAACTTCAAAATAAACTTTCACAACAATATCATCATCAACAACAACAACAACAACAACGACGACGACGACGACGACGACGACGACAACAACAGCAACAACAACAACAACAACAACAACAATAGCAACAACAACATTAGCAACAACAACAACAACAACAACAACAACAACAACTACAACACAATTTTCCCCCGCTTATTTCCCCCTGGGTAAGCTACTGAAAAAGAGTCCTCTTTGTTCTGTTCGGGAGACATCATTATAATTTTCATCTTGGTGCCTTGTTACAAGAGAGGAGATGGTCAATTTGAGGAAGAGTGCAGGAAATCCATACGATCAAGACACTCTTTTCACTTCTGATCTCCATGAAATCGTCCCTCCTCCGATAACAATGGTGGTTAACGCCGAACGAATACACATACATCTTGTGTTGCGCCCTGTCGTTTTTCCCCAGTTCTTAGCGCAGAACAATGCTGCGATCCATCATGATTAGATCTGATGCATCGGGGCTATTACTGACGCCGATTGGAAGACTCTTAGTGTGGGCAGCAGACAGAAGCCATTGAATGATGTTTGCCCGCTAAGAACTTGGATAAGGGGTACATATCTTCAGATATTTAGACGTTGGTCTGACGCTCAAGCAGATAAATTGAAAAAGAATGGCGTGTAAGGAGGAAGTGATTAGGATAGATAGATAGATAGATAGATAGATAGATAGATAGATAGATAGATAGGTAGATAGATAGATAGATAGATAGATAGATAGATAGATAGATAGATAGATAGATAGATAGATAGATAGATAGATAGATAGATAGATAGATGAGAGAGATAGAGAGATAGAGAGATAGAGAGACAGAGAGATATATAGATAGATAGATAGAGATATAGAGGGATAGAGAGGGGGAGGAGATAAAGAAAGATAGAGAAATAGAGAGTGGGAAAGGGGGGGGGGTGTCTAAACAGAACTGGGCTGTTTGCCAGATCTCTTAACTAAATCACGACATTTGCTTGTTTAACGATTATCGATCGTTTCGAGATTTTCAAACCTCATCTATTTCTGTGCTTGGAAAGAGAAGTACAACATGACATGACAAGTACAGCGGTAGTAGTGTATAAATAGGACTGATCTTTATATTATGACAAAATAATTTTCCAGCTATTTTGGAGGCTGCTAAACCCGAAAGATAAAAGTTCCAAGCTCTTTTCAGCCACCTTTTTGCAACTTTGATTCTTCTTCAGTCATACCTTTATCAATTATCCACTGTGCTTGGTTTTGTCAAAAAGTATGCAAATCGACTTCGAGCACACATTTGGATTACAGTCGAACCTGTGTAAGACGGCCACCCATTGTCAAGGAGAAAAGTGGCCTTATAAGACAGGTGGCCGTCTTAGGCAGAATTGATCAAGATGAAGAAAACAA
This sequence comes from Aplysia californica, assembly GCF_000002075.1. NCBI lineage: Eukaryota > Metazoa > Mollusca > Gastropoda > Aplysiida > Aplysiidae > Aplysia > Aplysia californica. Next base: position 216,623 of record NW_004798141.1, read on the forward strand.
ACCATTTCTTTCTGAGGTCCCAACCGAAAGTAGCCGCATTGTTATTGTTGATTTTGTTGTTGTTATTGTTGTTTTCGCTGGGGGGGGGGGGGG
>NW_004798141.1:216815-219346 GCF_000002075.1 Aplysia californica
GGGGGGGTCATTTGTTGCTGCTTTAGTTCAAGGGTGACAATAAAACGAAATGGACCGAGTGCTATGGTAAAACAAACACACGGGTCACCACCACTCGGACAGGTGCCCGTTTTACACAGTTAAATTATATAGAAAAAACGCAAGGGAGGGGGGGGGGGATGGAAAGTGGCCGTTTGTACAAGTGGCCGGCAAATAGAGGTAGCCGCCAGGGCAGGTTCGACTGTATTTCATAGGATAACATGACTGTCAGTCCTACTTCCCACAAATCCTGTTTTCCACGCATACTTGTTTTTAGGCTTTAGTGTTTAAGGTGTTAAAACTTGCTACACAAAACATTTGTACCTCATGGTTCCTGATGGGGAAAGAGGTAGAATGTAGTTCATAATTCCCCAGGCACCTTGAGTGTCCGCCGTTCTCTCCGGTTAATTGCTTTTCACACCACGAACAGAGTGTTGTCATCAGGTGCACTTGATGTACATCGCCGGAAGCTGTCGTCGAGAGTAATGGTGTATTGATCCGCGATTACGAAATAGTCCGTTTATCCCATCAATGCGGTGTATACCTTTGAGTGAGTATTCGACGCTACATTATGCAACCCCTTTTACTAACAAAGCCTGTACCAATCGTGCATAGAAATGGCATCCGCCAGGTGAAGCGCTATTGTAACGTTCGACTGTGTTTCTTTTTTGTTGTCGGAACCAGTCATTTGAGTTTAAGTATAAGAGCTGATCATTGTAAAAATTCTCATCTTCCCTTTCCTCCCTTTTTTCCGTTCATTCTGCAGCATCGCCTGCGGCAGTACTACTCCGTTTCCTAAATACGTTTCCCTCCTTTCATCATCATCCAGTGCCAGATCTGGGAAAAACATCGGCAATCGTGGTTCTCCATTCATTCCTTAGCTCGGATGCTCTTTAAAAAAAAAGCTAAATGTCCCTCCTTTATAAAACAAAGACCATAATGCCTAGATTGATTAAAGTTGGCTCAATATATTATCTTTAATATATGTTCTATTCAATATAGCATCCCCCGCTGTCAATGCACTTCTGCATACGCTGTAGCCAGGCTTTAAACGCTCGTACTTTAACAATGAACCCCCACCCCACCGTCTCTCTCTCTCTCTCTCTCTCTCTCTCTCTCTCTCTCTCTCTCTCTCTCTCTCTCTCTCTCTCTGTCTCACTCTTCCTCTCTCCCTTTCCCTCTCCCCCTTTCTCCCTCTCTCCCTTCGCTCTATCCCTCTTCCTCTCTCATATCACATGGTGATCCTTCTCCCCCCCCCAACTCTTCCTCTCTCTCCCTCTCTCTGTCTCTCCCAATATCGTTCTCCCTAACTGACTCTCCCCCCCCCCTTCTTTATCTCTCTCTCTCTCTCTCTCTCTCTCTCTCTCTCTCTCTCTCTCTCTCTCTCTCTCTCTGTCTGTCTGTCTGTCTCTCTCTCTCTCTCTCTCTCTCTCTCTCTCTCTCTCTCTCTCTATTGCACGCATATATGCAAATACGTGCCCTCAAACACACACACACACACACACACACACACACACACACACACACACACACACACACACACACACACATACTACCATCCACAATCAGCATTACAGTCCCTAGGGAAAGTGAGCACAATAGGACCCCCGATAGGCCGTGGTGAGTACCTCTAATAGCATCTGAGGGTGAGCTTTGAATCGTTCGGCTTTTTAAACTTTTAACGTTATTGGAACAGAATGTTCAAACGTTTTATGTCACTCGTGAAAAAGAGAAGGAAATAAAGTTTTAAAGCCAGCAATGTACACTGGACAGTCTTTTAAATTTTTCTCCTTCGGGTGCACGGATTGAAAACATCTATCCAAGTTTAATTTGCGTATGCTATATATATATATATATATATATATATATATATATATATATATATATATATATATATATATAGCTTTATCGATTTAGTAGTTGACCCGTTGCCAGTTGCTTGTTGTTTCTTACCGCACTTTCCCCATTCCCACTCAGAGGGCCGTTCGCTTTCTGTATATACGAACATACATACATACATACATACATACATGCATACATACATACATACATACATACATACATACATACATACATACATACATACATACATACATACATACATACATACATACATACATACATACATACATACATACATACATACATACATGCATACATACATACATACATACATACATACATACATACATACATACATACATACATACATACATACATACATACATACATACGTACATACATACATACATACATACATACATACATACATACATGCTTGCATGCATGCATGCATGCCATGCATGTATGTTTTCATGCATACACACATAGATAGATAGATAGATAGATACATACATGATACATACATACATACATACATAGGTACATACATACATACATACATACATACATACAGATATACATATATGCATGCGTGCGAGCAGGGCATGAAAAGAAGGAGGTGGGCGTATACACAGGTGTGGTAGGAAGATGGCGTGTGGGCGCGCGCGCAA